>NW_028277110.1:1500000-1697500 GCF_059951505.1 Python bivittatus
AATTAGCACTAGGGTAAAATTAATATAATCAGCCATTCTTTCAATCAGTTATGCAGCCTTAATTGGTAGCAGGTGGATAATCCTTCCATACTTTTAATGACACATTGTTATTGTAACGTTTGCATATATTCCTGTCTTGTCACGGGATTTAAGCATAAATTCTATTTTAGCTAATTAATGCTTACTCGGCACAGTCCAGATTTCTTCAGACTATGTACTTTTCTGTAATGGTATGTGGGAAAGACCTTGGGAGACAGACGGGGCCAAGAGATGCTGCCTAGGGGATGGTCAGATAAGAGACAGCATAGCCCACAGCTGCATAGTGGGAAGGGCAAGAGGCTCAGAAGGGACCCTCCCTAGTTTCTCAGGCTGTAAAAGTGAAGTGGGAAGAACTGTACTTTCAGACTTGCAAGATTGATGTCAGCCTTACCAGGTAGACCAGACAGGACACACGACCAGATGAACTAATTCTACTTTATTGTAAGGTTACATTAACAGAATCTTGCAAGTCTGAAAGTACAATTCTCCTGCCTTCACCTTTACAGCCCAAGAACTTTGGGAGGGTCCCTCTTAAGCCTCTTGCTCCACCCACTATCCAGCTGCAGGCTCTGCTGTCCCTTATCTGACGGGTCCCTAGGCAGCCCCATCTCCCAAGGTCTTTACCACATACTGTTACATGACAAGCCAGTCTGAGTTTTTTTCTTAATGTTTTCTTTCTTTCTCAGGCTTGAAACATGTTCTTGTACTTGCCATCTCTGTGGTTCTCTAGAGACTGAGAAATATTGCTTGACTTGTTGATGACCTGTGGAGGGATTGGGATGGTTGGAGGTGCATCCACCCTGGCCCTCCTTGATCCCTCAATGATCTTCAGTGCCATCAAGGATGGTATCCTTCTGGACTGACTTAGGGAACTAGGAGTGGGAGGTATGGTGTCGTGGTGGTTCTCCTTCCTCCAGAGGAGGAAGGTGTTGGTGCTCCTGGTGGGAATAGGTAAACTCTTATCCTCCTAGTGTGCTACAGGACTCCACTCTCTCCCTGCTCCTGTTTAACATCTACATGAGCCCACTGGGTGAAGCCATCTGATAACTTGAGGTTAGGTATCATCAATATGCTGATGATACCTAATTATATATCCCCACTTTGGGCCATCCAAAGGATAACAAGGAAGCTCTCTTACTCATAGCTCTGCTGTGATTATAAGTTGTCCTGGCACTGGCCTGCTCCCATTGATAGTTACCACACATCAGGCTGCAGCATCTTCACCCAACACCAGCTGCTCTTCAGCAAAGATTAAACAGTCGGAGGGGCTTCTCAGCTACTTATTCCGCAGATAGACCTATTATTACTGAGCTGACTTCCCTTACATATCACTCCTGCTTCTTTTAGTTCTCTGATTCTGAACTTTCAAATGCTGGATTTTCCTGACTCTAGCACCATCTCCCCTGAGATTCCTTGAGTTAGTGAACTTTGGGGACTTTGTTTCATATCCAAAGAAAGGTCCTTCCAAAGGGTCCAAGGGGCTCCCATCAAGAAAAGAGAACTTGGGGTTACTGTCTTTTCATAGAACCATAAAGGAAGAAGAGACCATAAGCCACTTAGTCTACAGGTTTTTGCTAAATGCAGGAATCCAAATTAAACAAACCTTGATAGATCGCTGTCTAGATGCTCAACACATACAGTGAAGGGAAACTTATTTACTCCATCTGTACCTGGTTCCACTGTCAAATGGCTCTTCCTGTTGTTAGGATGTTTTCAACCAGAATCTGCTTTCCTTTACCATTATTTCATATCCTGCACCCTACGATTATAGGAAACGTGTCATGTCATTCCTCAATCTGAACTTTTGGAGGGCAAATATACCCAGTTTAGTTTCTAGTCCTTTTTCAAGTTGTTCAACAGGGCATTCCCAGTTTGCAACGTTCTTTTTTCATGTACTAAATTCTAATTTCTACTTGCCCTATGATATATTGTGTTACAAGCAGAGACAACAACAGAATCAGCTGTGGGTCTAACCAGAATATAAAAGCAACCACTCAGATCTTATGCATTTTTTACTGTACCCTCCCCTGAGTGTGACAACTGTTGTACCCAAGCCCTCTGAGGTATTTATTTCCTTCACCTACACAGCACTAACCTCAAATAAATAAATGTGGGTTGTTGAATTACATGTCACAAAAATACATCATCAAAGCAGTTTTGCATTGCATGATTAAGGAGAGCTGTAAAGCACGATCATTATTTCCAGCAATCATGTTAATTCTACCTGCTCTTTAGAAAAAGAAAGTTAGGCTAAGGTCTACACCACTGCATCTTGCAAATCTTGCTGGAAAGGGAATGAGACCTAATCTTGAAAGAAAGGGTAGGAACAGGGTACAAACAGCTAGAGATTGGTTTTTTTTTTGTTTTTTTTTTAATATTTCCATTTGAACATTGCAGGGACAGCAACATAGCAAGGTTTGTTCCTTCTTCATGGACCAATCAGGAATTTTCATATGTAAAATGGGATTGGGACAAAAGTCCATTAACACAATTCCAATAAGTTAGACATTTCCATTCAAGAATTTAACATTACTAAGGACCATAGCTCAGAGACAGAGCTGTATGTTGCTAGCAGGTCCTTTCAGGTCCATCTTAAAAGATCTTCAGATAACTACAACAGCAGATTACAGGGTAACGGGCCAGCAATTAACACATTCATTACCAGCATCCAGGTATGAGAATACTTGAGTTAATCATAGTCACTGAAAAATCCCTTTTTCTTTCTTAAACATCTGTTACTAAATTAAGTGCACTGAAGAGTGATGTTTTATTTGGGGCAGGGGAGATTAATCTAAATTAAGCAACAACAATGCCAGTGATAATTGCGGGGAGGAAGAGGGTTTGATTTTGGAAGAGATATTAACTTGTGGTTTTTGATACGTGTCTGTCTAGAGGTGGTCAATAGAATGGGGTTGATGCTGTTGTTGCTGCACTGCCAGAATTAGATTTTTGTTGCTGTCATTATTATTCATGTTATTATAAGCAGAATTGGTTGGCTTTACTCTTTTCACTGACTCCATTGGAAGTATTCTCCTGCTCTTTTGCGATTTGATAAATGTTCTTGGTTAGTTTTAGGATTAAGTTATCTGTAGCTCAGCGCATTGTGAGGACCCAGTCAGTGTGGTTAGGTTACTGTTCACCGGGTTGCACAAATTAAAACATTTGGTCAATTCAAACCCAAATTAAAACTAAGCAAGGTTAATGTGTGGTGCAAATACTGCCAATGACTTGATTCGCACATCATGTTAAGTGGCAGACACAGAGGAGAACAAACAAAGAATTTCCTAATGTTGTTTTGGAGCACCTTACCTCCTTTTTCTCTGTCCAAAAAGTCATCAAGTTTGCCTAGCAACACAATCTGAGTCAACGCCCCTTTTTTTCTATCGGTCAAATGTTTCCTTTTCCTTGACTGAGCCCAGTTTTTCCATGCAATAAGCTGCTATTGCAAACTTGGAGTGCAGAGCATGGGACTGGAGCAGGTAGGAGTAAGGCTACCTTGGTGGTTTGAGCATTTCTGTTGAGGGAGGTGAGCCTGGGCAATGTGGCAGACAGCTTACAGACCCACAGTGTGGTTGCTGGGCAATTGATGTGGCATCACTGAGCTGTGAAAGAAAAAAAATAATAACTGGTTCATGCAAAGTGGATAAAACTGACTAATAGTAATTTGGGGGTCCTCCTGGACTCACGGCTCCTGCTCGAAGAGCAGGTGGCAGCTGTGGCAAGGAGGGCCTTTGCACAACTTCGGGTTGTGCATCAGTTATGCCCTTTCCAGGATTGGGAAGCCCTTTGAACAGTCACTCATGCCCTTGTTATCTCCCAGATAGACTACTGCAATGCGTTCTACATGGGGCTACCCTTGAAGAGTATGCGGAAGCTTCAGCTGGTCCAGAATGCAGCCACACAGGCTATTTTTGGAGCCCCAAGAAGGACCCATATAACACCATTTCTCCAACAGCTGCATTGGGTACCAGTTTGCTTCCAGGTCCAATCCAAGGTGTTGGTTATCACCGTTAAAGCCCTACGTGGCATGGGACCAGGTTACCTGAGGGACCCCATGACTTCAACCCATCCCACCTGATCACATAGAGAGGGCATGCTCCGGATCCCCTCAGTAAAAAAGTTCCAACTGGTGGGGTCCAGAAGGTGGGCCTTCTCTGCTATAGCCCCTGCCCTTTGGAATATCTTGCCCCCAGAGGTGAGATTGACCCCCTCACTCCTGGCCTTCCAGAGGGATTTGAAGACCTGGCTCTGCCATCTGGCCTGCGGTGGGGAGGGAAGACATCAAGTGTGGGGTTGGCTAGCCTCTTAGAGGCCTGGCATTTGCTGCTCTGAACCATTGGCCTCCTAGACTCTTTCTTTTTTAGTAATTGTTTTGTACAGGTTTTAGGTTTTATGTAATTGTATATTTCTTTATTGTTTTGATGAGTTGTGAGCCACCCAGAGTCCCCCATTAGGGGGAGATGGGTGGGGATAAATTTAATAAATAAATAAATAAGTAAATAAATAAATAAATAAATAAATAAATAAATAATAGATCTAGATAATACTCTTGATTTGGGGCTGTCATCTTCACTTCCCAGAGAGTCTCTTGATCTTGGGCAAATCAGGATGGATGAAGATAACAGAAATGAAGCACTGCAATGTTCTTTTTTAAAGTAATTTTTTTTTAAATGAAGAAAAGTTGCTACATACTTTTCTTCATGCTCTTGTAAGTAAGGGATCCTCTTGCTTCCTTTTTACAAAATGATGGGGCATGGTGATGATAGGAAAGACTGAAACTTGTCTACCCAAGACAACTTGAAGGGAAGGGAAGGGAAGGGAAGGGAAGGGAAGGGAAGGGAAGGGAAGGGAAGGGAAGGGAAGGGAAGGGAAGGGAAGGGAAGGGGAGGGGAGGGGAGGGAAGGGGAGGGGAGGGGAGGGGAGGGGAGGGGAGGAGAGGAGAGGAGAGGAGAGGAGAGGAGAGGAGAGGAGAGGAGAGGAGAGGAGAGGAGAGGAGAGGAGAGGAGAGGAGAGGAGAGGAGAGAAACCAGCTTGACTTCCTAAGGAAGGAAATCAGAGAATTCAAGAATGGCCACCTAGAAGATCCTTTCTCTTGTCCCAAACAACTGGGCTCTACCACAGTTGTGGCACAGAAAAGGGCTTGTGATCTCAGACATCTCTGACATTCTGAACCTACGCTCTTTAGGGCCTTAATGGTTATGGTAAGCAACATTTTGAGCTGTACCTAGAAACAAACTGAAAAGCAATGCAGCCTTTCCAGGCGCTCTGGTCTTTTCAGTGCCCTGGGAAAGGAGAGGTCAGTTTGGAAAATACTGCAAGTTCATTACATCTGCACATTCTTCCATTATCTGGAAAATGGAAAGCTAGCTCTCCTGTTCATCAAAGGGCCTTAACAAGAGAATAAACATACTCAGAGATAATTTTTATCTGAAATGTGGAAGTGTTCAATTGTCCAGATTTATGTAACCTAATCCTTTTCTCTTTTAATAAATATGGTTTAAGAAGCCCCTGTGAAAGGATGCCGAGAGTTTGACAGCAGGGCTGTATAAAATGGTGCAGCCTGCAAGCACCTACCAACTTTCTTATAGTTACTTTCTGGTCCGGATGCAATTTCTGATGTCACTTAAAAGGGAACCCAACTAGGGTATATGCTAAGACTGTAATCCAATCTGAATGAGTAAGCATAGAGTATGTCATTGTAACCCCTTCTGATTGCACACTATGCAACGAGGAGAATCTGGAAAGAGCACTGAGTGGGCAGTGATTAGTGGAGAGAACATATGGCCAGAGACTGCAATGGAAAGCTATGGGGAAGACAGAGCAGGACTGCAGAAGGGAGGCCTTCCAGAATGACTTGACGAAGCAGTCCATTATTTCCCCAGGCATTCTATTAAGCTGTCCCTCAAATCTGATAGCATATCTGGTCATGTTTGTCAAGTCAGTAGAACCTGAGGACTTACTTCAACCTCCAGAGGTCTCCATTAGTGAGTGCAGCTTTCAGAGATCGCCAACGTTCATTTTCTTCTTTTTTTTTAAGGCAACAGGAGAGGAAAACAAAATAATTAAATCCACACTTGGAGACTAGCAGCAAGGACTGAAACGTGCAAGGGCAGTAGCAAAGGACCTGAGGCCAGAATCATCTGGAACAATAAAGTGCCTAGGCATCAACCCCTTCTCATATTGAGAAACGAGTGGTTCTCAAACTGCTATGATGCAAGGATGGGAGAATAAGTTGAATCTTGCTTCTGATTAAGACAGATAGGTGGAGTCTTACAGTTTGCCATAGCTGGCTTTCCTGGTTATTAAAGCCTTTTCTAATATTAGAAAATTTATTAGAAATATTAGAAGATATCAGAAATATCTCATCAGAGCTGCATCCTTAAATCTGTGGTTGCAAGCTTCGTAGTTCGGTTATTATTATTCGGTTATTTCTGGAGAAAGCCTAACAGCACTTGTATTAAGTGTATTTTATTTTCGTGGAATACAAATAAAATCAAACCTGGCTTTTATCCTTGCTCCATCCACTACTTTGGGAAATGTATCTTCCAGGAAAGCCTTAAAGGCAGCTTCTAGCCCAGAAAACGTTGCACAGAAGTACTGTAGGTTAGACAAATATTCTGCAGAACCTAGTAAAACACAGCTTCCTATCATAATGAGGAAAAAAAATGGCTCTCCAATTCTGCAATTTTACTATTTCAGCTACATATTATCATACCTAATATTTGTTCTATTCCCCTTAGAAATCATAGACTATTTTTGTAAGGGTTGGAATGGGAAATGGTAGAAACTTCTCTTCTGAAAATATTCTCCTTCCAAAGTATTTTTTTAAAGGCTGTTCATTAAAAGATGAATGAAAGTGGCATTCTTGATATAGTTAATGAGATATGCTAATTTTGAATAAATAGATCTGGGCTGAATTTTTGATAAGAAAACATCTGTTTGGCTGAGCTGTACGTTGCTTTCAAGAGAGGTAACGAGGTCTAAAGACAGCCAGATCCGATAAGCAAAAAGCAGTTGGTCCTGATGGAGATCAGTTTAAAAGAACAAATTAGTTTTCAGGTTTCATTTGGAAGGCATTTGCCACAGCCTTCCCTGGAATTTCAGAGAAACCGCTTGAGCAGATACGAGTCTCTTAAGAGGAATAAGAGGAATACAGGAAGCTGTCTTTCATCACAGCAAAATATTTCCCTGTCTGGTCCAGCTGCAGCTTTCCCCAGAGCTACAATGAAGTTGAGAAGCAAAGTCGTGCTGCCAGGAATGTCATCTTCCACCCCAGCATGGACCATGATATCAACTGTGTCAGGAGATGCACAACATTACCTCTAATTTATTGCTATTGCAGCATGTCAGCAGCTGCTGTGGCTTCTTTGTCCCTACACCCCCCTTCCAAACTTGCTGTTGTTCTCCCTCCTGAAGAGGCACAGAAAGACATGGCTTTTGTTTTTGGAAAGTCCCACAGGTCAACACTGGTGTCTCCAGTGTTTTAAAAGGGTCCAAGTTCCAGGAGATAGAAAGGACTGCAAAAGCTGTTTCTAGACTTATGTCTTATTTGCTAAAATAATTAGTTTGAAAAGAGTTTGGGATAAGGATTTGATTGATTGATTGATTGATTGATTGATTGATTGATTGATTATGTGCCATCAAGTCATTGTCAACTCTTAGATAGATTTTCACCATGATGAACTGTCCCTAACCTGATCTAGACCAAGCTAAATCCAAAAATGCGAGGGAATTCCTGGAAGCTTGGTGTTCAGACAAGGCAGCCATCAACAGGCACATAGAGATAAACAACACCTACACACTATTCAAAAGAGACAATAGAAAGGAAAACAAAAGACCAGAACATCTCCTCACCATCAATCATCACCCAGATAAGCAGAGATTAACACCAAGGTTATCACCAGACATACAATGAAGCAGCAAACAATACCCTAATCAAGGAACTACCAGTAAAATTAAAACAAAAACAAAAACAAAAACCAACACAGGTAGGGTAAGCCACTATATATAAACAGAGAGCAAACCCCACTCCCTTCTAGCACTGAAGATGTTACCTAGATGGGTAACTAAACGTCTGCAAGAAAACAACCAAGCTCAGAGAACCCGAAGGACTCCACAGTTCAACCCTGAGCTACATATATTCTCTTCTATTGCTAACCTAATTTTTCAGGTCTTCCAAAGATGCACTCATTCCACTGTAACTTATCCATCCACCTTGCTGCTGGTCATCCTCTTCTTCTCTTTCCTTCCACCTTTCCCAGCATTAGAATCTTCTCAAGAGAGCTGGGCTTTCACGTAATGTGTCCGAAGTAGGATATTTTGAGCCTGGTCATTTGTGCCTTGAGTGAGAACTCTGGGTTGATGTGTCCGATGATCCATTTGCTTGTTTTCTTGGCTGTCCACGGTATTCTCAGGAGTCTTCTCCAACACCAGAGTTCAAAAGTGTCAATACTCTTCCTATGCCGTTGGGATAAGAACATGGTAAATGTTCAGTGCTCAGTACTCCAAACATTGGCTTGGAGTATCCACCATTTTTTTAAAAAATGAGCACATAAAACAATAATTCAAGCAATACTGCCAATTTCATTTGTAGTTGGCGTATGAAACCGTAGCACAAAGTTCATTTAAAATACATAGTGTCTTTTATCTGGAATGTGTTGTGCTTTATGTCTTTATAAAACAGCTTAATGGTCTCCCATTAATACGTTTATATACTTATCATTTGCTTTATTTTATAATTTAACCTTAGGGTTCATTTTGGGTAATATATTTCTCATAATTCTTTTTAAACATTAAATGATTTGTTATGATCCCTGGTAATGTGTAACTGAATTCATTTCATACTATATTTTGCTACTTATGTCTGGCTTTAAAAAAGCATCATGAATAAGCCAGAACACCAATAAACTAACTAAATATTAGCATCTCTATGGGCTATTTTTTAAAAAAATGTTAGAAGGAAGGTTGAAATATTATGTAACTCAGCTAGATTAACAAGCCTATGGGGAGAACGGTCTTTCAATTCTTGGAAAAAAACGTATACATACATATGGATTTATGTATCATGCTAAGGTATGATTTGCATAAGAGACTGGCAAAAAAATTATTTATTTATTTGTTTGTTTGTTTGTTTGTTTGTTTATTATTAAATTTGAATGCCGCCCATCTCCCCCCAGTGGGTGACTCTGGGCAGCTCACAATTAAAATCAGAAACCCCATCGACAATTAAAAATCCCCCCATAAATAATTAAAATAAATTAATCCATTAAAAATCAAGTATAAAAAACAAACCCTGTACATAAATACTAAAAACATTCAAGATGACGGCGGGGGGGGGGGCAAGGTCAATCACCCCATAAGCCACCTCCACTGGTGTGGGCTGTCAGATTCAGCTGAGGAAGCACACACCAGACCTCAGGAGGCAGATTGTTCCATAGGTCGGGGGCCACAGCAGAAAATGACCTCTGCCTAGACCCCCCCAGTCGAAATTCCTTGACCGGTGGGGTCTGCAACCTGCCCCTTCTGCTGGACCGAGTGGGGCAGGCTGACGTAACCGGGGCGAGACGGCTCCTCAAATAACCTGGTCCTGTGCCATGGAGGGCTTTTTTCAGCTTCTCATGAGTGTTTTCCTTTTCTGTAATTTTTGTTGTAATTTTTTTTTATAGTTCATGACAAACCTGTATGCAATTTAGTACACATTCCTCCCAACGTAAGCATTTCATTTTTGTGATGTGACCTTGCATACATAATTTTGACAAATATTTTATCTTCATATTTGTATGTATACATACAGCATATGGGTATATCATCCTCACTAATATCTGCATTTTTGTACTGACTTTATGTTTTTATTGTTGGCAAACCTTATTGCAAAACCCAGAAGAAAATGGAATTGGAATTAAGTTTCAGTTCTTTCATTGCTTGGAAAATGCAAAGTTAGTCAAGGCTACATCCAGATGTAAACTCAACATGCTCCCATGTGTTTATTGAAACATACCCAGAACAAAACAAATGGGTTGAAACAACAGGGTAAAGCTAAAACCATACAAACCCCATTGTTGCTTTGCCTGCAGTTTAGGAATCCGTTCATAGAGATCATCACGTGGATTTTTCCCATGTAATTGGTTATGCTAGACACACTGATGCACTGTAACATGCAGTTGCAATTTATGGAATTTCCAAACAGGGAAGAATGATCATTTTACATTTCAGGATTAATACAGATGAGTATGAACTTCAAACAGGAACCAACACTATTTTTATCAGAATTATCATTTTTCTACAGCAGGGTTCTCCAAAGTGGTCAATACCAACCCTACAGGGTTCAATGGGATTTCCAAGGGGTTGATACTATTATTATTATTATGGTTGGTTTCACAGTCAGCCAGATGTTTAAACTGGATTTGGCATTTTTATTCAGCAGTTGAGTCCTTCCCAAGGACCTGGGATAGGCAGATGTTGTTGTTCGATGGTGTTAAAAGTATTGTCGCAGGATGGAAGCTGTTCCAGGTAAAGCTGCCTTTTGCAATTGACTGGTGGTGATTTTGTCAGTGCTGATGGTCTTCAAGTGGTGCTCCAGATGTTTGGGATTGCACTCAAAGTGCCTATATCTATTGGTGCTATCTTTGCTTTCTTTTGCCACAGTCATTCTACTTCTATTTACAAGTCTTTATATTTTGTGATTTTCTCTAGTTGTTATTATTATTATTATTTGTAGTACTTATAAGTAGTATTTATTAAATTATTTTCATATAAATGTTTGGGGGTCAATGAACAATCTGAAACTTCATGAAGGGGTCAATGTGTTGAAGAGTTTGGGGACCTCTGTTCTAGAGCATATCTCACTATAAAAATTGTCTTTTGTTCTGATAATATTGCCTTTGCTAAAGTTTTGCCAGTTTCCTTGATATTCCTTGTTATTGCATTCTCATAAATATCTAAGACAGCTTTGTTTTTGTCTTAATTCCCTGTTATTTGTATTGACGTCTTCTGCTCAGTAGTGCTGGTGATCTGTCCCATTCTGTGAGGGTTATCTCATCCATTGACCCAACCTTGACGTTGCCTTCCACATCTGTTGTTTTCTGTCCTGCCTGTGATTTTTCCAGCTCCACCTCAGCCATTTAAAAACTTTCCTGTGTTTTGATTCACACGCTCAGATAGGTACCCTACTAATCAGTTTCTTCAGATAGGTACCCTACTAATCAGATAGGTACCCTACTAATCAGCTCATGACCATAGACGTCAATGCTAATAGCTATGCAAATAGCTAGATAACCTGTTTTAGCCTATAACAAATCACTCTGTTTTGCCGCCGTATGAAAAACATTCTAAAACAGTCAGTTAAAAATGAGTTTTCCAAGTGACATCAAGAATAATAAAATAATTGTGCAGAACAGGAAATGAATGTAATTGCATTTAAATAGATTTACTTTAGAGGAGACAGCAGCATTTTGGAACTGTGATTTGCCTTTGGAAAAAAATTCCTTGCCTGCATATAATAGTAATTCGGTAAAGAACAGATTCTGCTAAGAGTAAAAATATTCTCAACTATGGGAGTCAATCTTCTATCAGATGTTTAGGAAGCAAACTTGTAATTGATGTTTTACATTTTATTTCTTCATATTTACATTCAATTCATTTTCACTTTAAATTGCCCTTCTCTACCTTACCTACTTGGCACGCTGTTCCAAAGCCTAGTGCATCCGTAGCCCTTAAAAGATTGGGTATTCTTGACCTGTACAACTCCTTTAATTACAACAAATTAGCCATCACTTTTCAAGGACTTCCTGGGCCAAGGTTTCTCTCCAATCTTTTCTAATATTCAATGTGTGGAATTATTTTCATACTTAACTCTGCCCTTATGCTGTTCAATGTGTACAATTAGAATGCCTTCTGGAGAAAAATGAAGCAAATTATTTTCCTCCGTCTGTCAATCTGTCAGAAGAAATGGTGTCTTCCCATTAGTTGAAATAATACATTGGCATAGCTGTTCTGCAATACATTAAAAGTGTAAATTACCTTCCACTCTCCTGTCAGGCTTGCATTAACTAAACTTTAAATGCACAAAAAGTGCCATGAACTATAAAGTATGATAAATCACCAAAAAATCCCAATATTTTCTAAAGCCAGGAATGAATTAAACACACACACAACTCAAATACTTCCTAAGTATTTTTGGATGTTCAAACAATGTAAAAGAGAGGGATAATAGTAAAGTCTATAGTTAATAATCTATTTTGATGGCATTTGAGCTAACAAAACTAACTGAAGCCTCAGGGATCATCAAAACACAGTAACTAGATTGGCTATTAACTCTGGGAGCTTTAAACAATTTAATTACAGAAGTTGATAGAAGCTGACAGGCTGGAGTTACATCTCTGTCCATCATGCAGACAGTTGAGATTAATTCAGGTATTTTGGACATTGTAACTACCTTTTATTATTAATGGTGTATATAATCTATACAGCCTATGCTGTTGAGACAGGCCAGTTTTAATCTCATTGCTCAGAGAGTTTATAAAAGTTACAGAATTGACGCCAAGAGAAAATTTTACTACCCAGCCTCCTTCTTCTCCTTTAAGGCATCTGCTTCTCTTTATCTGCTGACATCCTTTTCTTTTGTGCTAATATGAATAATTCAGAACCAAAGAAGAAGCTCCATTCAAGAACATGTGAATGTGATCCCTCATTTTTTCCATGTACGTACTCAATAAATGTTTTGCCTTTAAATGACAAATACCAGATAGTGGGCTGACCAAAGCTTTGAAAGCAACTTTTGGGATAATAGGCCACATCTAAAAGACTATACACCAAAGGGAATAAGTATCTTTTTATGACAATGTTTTCATAAGAACTCTAATAGGTAGAATTTTCATAATTCTCAGCTTTCTTCCTGCATAAATGAATTCACTTATCTGGAAGTGGATGGCTATGATTCCTTTCCATCAGCATTAAATTTGATGAGCAACTAGATTGGCTTGGACTGGATTGCAGATTCAGTGAGGGTGCAGTTGAATCCACAGAAGTCAGAAGGATTGTGTGATGGAATGGACTTATGGCCAGGCTCAGGGAGATAAGCATGTTCTTAGCCCCCAACAGGACCGTGGGAAGTTCAAGAAGATGAGGAATTCACGGTATTGTGGTTGGCTGGCTTGGGAACTTGGGTTCAATCTGGTGAGATTCTGTCTTGAGGTGGAAGCTAATAAGCGCAACAGAACTGTATTTGCATTGTCTCGTGGAGTCCTTTGGGCTGAACCTGACAGATTGGTGGTCACGGGGAGGGTCAGGTGTGCAATTTGGAGGTGCTGTTTGACCCTGCACTGTTCCTGAGTGGCTTAGCTTGCAGAAGAGAAGGCTGAGAGGGGACATCATAACTGTCTCCAGATACCTGAAGGGCTGTAACATTGTAGAGGACTTATTCTCACTCGCCCGAGATGCCATGACTAGAACAAATGGGATGAAACTTCAAGGATGTAGATACAGATTAGACATGAGGAAGAACTCTTGACAGTAAGAGCTGTCAATCAATGGGACAGATTACCGCATGGAGTGGTTTCTTCCCCTTCACTGGAGGCTTTCACATGGAGGCTGGACTGTCATCTCTCAGGGATGGTGTAGTGAATCCTGCTGTGGGTTGGACCTCTTAGGTCACTTTCAACTCTGAGTTCATGATTCTATAATGGTGACAGTGGCTGTTTCCAACTATGTATGATTTACCAGCGATGTCCCTTCTTGGAGAGATCTGATCTGGCTACCATTGTCAACACACCAATTACCTCCTTATTAGGTTATTCAAGGATGTCCTTGAAGGAGATCCAGAAGCTACTGCAACTCCAAAATGCAGCAGCCAGATTTCTCTTGTGTGTCACATCCAGCAGCAGCATGTGACAGCAATTCTGGCCAAGCTGCATGGGCTGCCAACAGATTTCCAGTTCCAGGCGCCTTATATTACATATAAATCTAGTGTGAGGAACGTAGCGTGGAATCTACATGCTTCAGATAGACCTATCAGTTCCACCATGTAAAGAGGCACCTAAAAATCTACAAGGGCCATTGCAGTGATCGCTTCAACTCTAAGGAATTTCCACCTCCTAAGAGATCTGACTCTCCTGTGCATGTTTCAAAAAAAAAAAATGTAACACTTATTTTTATATTGTAGCCTTTCCCCCATAGAGGAGGTATTTGTTTAGCCTGTTATTTGTTCTTTTCTTATTGATGATGATGATGGTGATGATGATGATTCAAAGAATAAGACAGTACAAGGAGCAAACAAAAACAATCATATCTTAATTGGTGTTCTTGGAAATGTAAGTTTCAGCCAAGAACCTAGAAATTATCTAAGTAATGTCAGCTGCAGCTTGCTCTATCAGTGTACTGTATAGAACAGTAACAGTGTACACTATTATATACAGTAAACCAAGGAACCAAAAAACCAAGGAAGGGGAAAACTTCCTAAAAAGGGAGAGCTAACCGTACACTAGCAGACAGGGCAAGCCACTGTATATAAAGAGAGAGCAAACCCCACCCCCTTCTAGCACTGAAGATGTTACCTAGCCAGGTAATGAAACGTCTCCAAGAAAACAACCAAGCTCAGAGAACCCCAAGGACTCCACAGTTTAACCCTGAGCTACATATGTTCTCATCTGTCTGTCTGTCTGTCTGTCTGTCTGTCTGTCTGTCTGTCTGTCTGTCTGTCTATCTATCTATCTATCTATCTATCTATCTATCTATCTATCTATCAAGAGAGACAGGCAGCATTTAACAGTCAGGATAATTCATTCTCATTCTCTCTCTCTCTCTCTCTCTCTCTCTCTCTCTCTCTCATTTATATGAGAGAGGAAGAGAGTGATGTCAAATCAGGATTAGCAATCTGCTGATAGTAAAACATTCATTTGCACTAGTTTCAGCTCCAAGAACAATCTAAGGCTTACATTGCAGGGTGCCAAAAAGAGAAAGGCACAAGGTCTGGCTTAGTTTTCTTTGCATATTGATATCTTGTATTGTTTGCCTTTTAGAAATCAAGGGAAGAGCTTGAAGCAAGCAGGGGATTCCTTATATTCTTGGCCTGCAGGTTTCTAAGAGAAGTTTCTATTATTATCATATGCAAGGGGGATCTGAATGAAAAACCACTGTGTTTCTTTCTGACATTCCAGCCAGGGAGTTTCTCTTCTAGGAATTTAGATTCAATTCCTCTTACCCGAATCAGGCTGTTTAAGGGACACCACTCATTTACATTACTTTTTTCCTTAAATATTTTTCTGCATCTATAAATGCTGGGAATACCTCCAGGAGTGCCGTACCCCAAAATTCTCCAGCAATTTTTTTTTTCCTAACTGTTCTCATTCCATTTGATGAGAAGAAAATTTGCTTTTGAAATTTCTTCAGTAGCCTTCAGAAGTTTAGATCAAAATATAATTGTTAATGTGATTCGGGGAAGGAAATTATGAAACATATGAGAAGAGAGGCATTGTAATAAACTTTATTTATTTTAGTTCAATTTTTTTAAGTTGCTTGTTTTACAGGATTTTTATGTTGCCCCAATCAGAAGACCCTTGGTGGCTTACAAAAACAAAATCATAAAACCACAAAATCACAGCTGTTATTAAAGGAATGTACATGTAGATCAAAACAAGTTTTCCTCACCTATTTTTGGGGAATGGGCCAACCCAAATGCCACTTTCAGTCTATCCATTTAAGTTTATGCATATTTGTTGAATTTGGATAGCACTGAAAGGTTGTTGTATTCTGGGAAAGTACAAAACCTACCGTTCAGGAACAGAACTATTCTGTTTCTTCCCCAGACCACGTCAATCCATCCATTCCAAGTGTGATTCAATAATTTTCCAGAAGTTAATCCTCCAAAGCAAAAGCAATGAAAATCTTCTAGACTTGTCTGACCCCTGGATATCCTTAATCCTGGTCCAGCACCTTAACCATTATTACACACCAATTATGTTAAGTCACAGAGTAGTATAATGTATACCCTTATTAGAAACCAAGGAAGGGGGAAACTTCCTAACAAGGGAGAACTAACAAGGGTTTGGAAGGCTTTGACTATTTACTACCTCACTCACCTCTTCTTGTCTAAATATGTAATGGTATGTGGGAAAGACCTTGGGAGACAGATGGGGCGAAGAGATGCTACCAAGGGAATGGTCAGATAAGAGACAGCATGGCCCACAGCTGCATAGTGGGTGGGGCAAGAGGCTCGGAAGGGACCCTCCCTAGTTTCTCGGGCTGTAAAGGTGATGGTGGGAGAATTGTCCTTTCAGACTTGCAAGATTGATGTCAGCCTTACCAGGTAGACCAGACAGGAAATGCGACCAGATAAGCTAATTCTACTTTACTGTAAAGCTATATTAACAGAATCTTGCAAGTCTCAAAGTACAATTTCCCAGGTCCATTACTGGGTCATACATAGTGCAGGGTCACAATATAATTTCTTTGGATTATGTTTTAACATTATATGTGAACCCAGCTTAAGGTTTATTCAACCATAATATGATATATGAATCAAACTCCGTAAACTGAGCTTGCATTTTCAGGCAGGTTTGGAAGACATTATTTTTATTAGCCTTAGCCATCTTGGCTCTCCAGAGAACATCAGCTTAGTCCTGCGTATAGATGTGCAGAAAGAAGTGGTTTCACCTGATATGCAAATATTGTTATATTAATGAAATATTGGTCTCTGTGTGAACTATGCTAATCTATTTCCACCAGAATGCTAGCCAAGGTATTTTCCATTTACTTCAGCTCAGATCTTGTAAAAGGGCGAGAAAAGTCTCCAAATAATTTGTTTCTTGCCTTGACTGCCAACTAATCAGGGACTTGAAATATCTGAAAGGTGAATTTCAAGGCAGCTGAGATGTTTTCATTGCCTCAAAGAGGCTTCTTATTTAAACATTTCATTTCCTACTTTGCACTTGCATCAGGATTAATTTAGACTGACACCACCAAAATCAATCAGCTACTTCATTACACCCAGGAAAAAAAAAACTGAGTTGAGCATTTAACTAAATGTAAAGAGTATTGAAATTGTTGCTCTTCCCCCCTCCCTGTTGGTATTATTGTTGTTGACATTGTTGTTCAATGGGGCTTTGATACAACTATGAACATTAGATCCTTAAAATAGAGGGGAAGGAGGGAAAAAAAAGTTCTTGGGATTAATGGAACTGTGGAGTCCTTGGGGTTCTCTGAGCTTGGTTCTCTTCTTGCAAACGTTTCATTACCCAGCTAGGAAACGTCTTCAGCACTGAAAATGTTACCTAGCCGAGTAATGAAACATTTGCAAGAAAAGAACCAAGCTCAGAGAACCCCAAGGACTCCACAGTTCAACCCTGAGCTACACATATTCGCCTCTGTTAATGGAATTGTGGGAAGTCGGGGAGCCTTACCAATCACAGAAGAGATGATAGTCCATTAGACTCAGGATATTTTTACTCACCTTTTGTCCACCATGACATCAAGTGAAAGCAAAAGCAAAACTAATCAGTACCTGGTTTTTTTGTTTTGTTTGTTTGTTTATTTTTGTTTTAAATTGCAAGGACCAAAATTAGTTATGTAGATCCATCTATACAGGGGTTGCCACCACATGGACTGCAAAAAGCCCCTCCCTCTTATTTTTGTGGTCCCCAAAGTCCCCAAGACTGCACCACTGAAATGTGACTACAGAGTACCAAAAACAGTGGTGCAATTTCTTGTCAATGTTCATCTTGATGGTAAAGTATATAGATGCCCCAAGGCCTGTGTAAGACTTAACACACCTATAAATATAAAAATAATGGAACCACCGGGTAAAAGCAGAAGCTGTTCTGGGTTCCAGAAACTGGTTTCCCTCAATATCCCTACATAGTCCTTCTCCAGCTTCATTGCAATTTACGGTGCCATGTCTCCATCCATGTAATGGTATGTGAGAATGACCTTGAGAGACAGGAGGAAGAGCCGTAGCCTAGATAATGGTCTGATAAAATCTGAGTCTGAAGGAGGTGTGGGGGTGGAGAATGCATCTCAGAAGGAACCCTTCCTAGTTTTCAGGAAAGTGAAAATAAGAGAGGGGAGAGGTACTTTCAGACTTGCAAGATTCTGTTACTGTAACTTTACAACAAAGGTAGCGTTAGTACTCATGGTTGGTGCTTCTTGTCCAGAGTACCTCAAAGGGGTGACTTGCAAGTCTGAAAGTACCTCTCCCCTCCTTTACTTTCACTCTCCCCAAAACTGTCTCTCTTCCATGGGCCAAAACATTGCCAACTGAGGCACCTTCTACCTTTCCAGCCCAGGTGCCCCTGATCTTCATGTCTTGCAGAGAAGACCAGGTTGCTGCCAGAGAAAAAGACTTCTGTTTTCTTCTGTCTACTTTTCACCCACTCACAAGTTATGTTTCCTCCTTTTTCAGAAAAGGAAAAGTCTATTCAGCTTTGTTCCTTATCTCCTTAACACTGTTGAGTTCTCTTGCCCTGGCAATGCCGTTCATCAGGCTAGACTTCTGCCTCACCCTTCCCCCTCCCCTCCCCCCCCCCCCCCCCCCCCGTGTGTCTCTTTTGTGTGCCTCCAGCTCACCCATCTTTGTACCTTCTTAATTCTTCTAAGTTTTGATTCTGCCTATTTACTCCTTTGGGGAAAAAATGCTTCTTGATCTGAGATGACTCATTCTGACTCCACTGTGTCAACCAAATACAGCTTATTTCTTTGTTTGAACTCTACCATCTCCAGAGGTTCCAATTTCTTTCCAACTTTTATTTACAGATCTTTGAAACCAATTTTCAACTCTCTTGCTTACACCATGCAAACTCCTATCAGTTTGTATCTCACTTTTGGATTCTAACCTAACCCTCTTCCTCCCTTCCTGGCCTACCTTCCCCAGCAATTTCTATTTGCTTACCCTAGCAACTCTGAAGATCTCATTTCCTCTGATTCTTTAATAGCAGCCACGAGTTTCTAATTTCTTGCCACAGACCAAGACCTTTTGCAACATATTCTAGATTATTAGCTGTTCCCAGTTCTAATGCATCCATCCAGGTTGCAGTGAAAAAAAAGTATATATTCCCCAATCCCCTGAAAATCTTGAGGGGGGAAAAAAAAAAGAGTTTCCACTTCTGTTGATATTATAAAGTTATTATCACATGGAGGGATTGTCAGAGGGAGGAGGAGGAGGAGGAGGAGGAGGAGGAGGAGGAGGAAGAGGAAGAGGAAGAGGAAGAGGAAGAAGAGGAGGAGGAGGAGGAGGAGGAGGAGGAGGAGGAGAAGAAGAAGAAGAAGAAGAAGAAGAAGAAGAAGAAGAAGAAGAAGAAGAAGAAGAAGAAGAAGAAGAAGAAGAAGAAGGCATTTTAAAAAGTACAGCCCCCTGACTTCAGAAATACATCTTCTTCTAATCCACAGCCATCCTATACTGTCATATATGTTCAACAAAATTTGAACTTTCGTACTTCCTGTGCTATAACCACAAATCAACTAATCAGGTCCATAATCTAGCAAATTAAGCTAATCTTTGTGTGGATTTGCAAAGAGGAAACCTGTTTTCAATAGCTTAGAAGCATGAAGGGCATTTCGAAGTTTAAAAGAACATGAAAAACATTCTCTTCTACTTAAAAATTAAGTTGTGTTAAGTGGATAGCTCTGTGTGTTCTTTGGGGGGGGGGGAAGCAGAAAGTTCATTGTAATGTGCTGCTTTGATCAACACAACACCTACATCTGTTCAGACAGAATGGTAATGGATGATTGGATCTTATTGGATATGTCCTGCAAAATGGGAGTTTGAGAGATTTCACACTTCAGATCTGTCACGAGCTGATGGTGTTCTGTCCCCATTTGCCTGTAAGTATGACAGCTATGATAAATAGCCATCTGCTGTCTCTATATTTATTACATTTGGCAGAGCAGGAAAAATAGGTTTTCAGGTGGTTGTGTGGGTGTGAAGGATGACAATTTTACTCTTTTTTTTTCTTTTTTCTTTGCTTATAAATAAATCCATCCCTAAGAGATCTTAAAGGAAAGATTCTAATCATGGATGCCTTTGCAGTCTCCTCTATCATCTTGTATATGCTAGAAAGAAAGACTACAGATGCATCGTTAGAAAATGTACAGCATTCACCCTTATTTTATGTAGGAGTATGCTTTTCCCAACCCCCAAAAACAGAGGCTCTATGTCCCAAATGACACTGTGACAAAGCTTTGGAAGAAAACATCACAATGTCTAAGGAAGGAAGGAAAAATGATAATTTTCCTCTCAGCAGCTTCATAAAAGAATGTCCAAATGTTCCATCATAGACACCAAGGGAAGCAGATTTGCAAGAGCTGAGGAAGAAGAATTTTCTTTCAAGATAGACTTTCTTGACTAGAACAATGTCCATTGATGGCTCTATTTTTCTATTATTATAGTAATAATTTTTTAAAAAATAAAAATCCACACCAAATAAACCCTATTGGTTTTTGATGATAAGGAAAAAAAAAACTTTTGTGTATATGTGTGTATCCACTGAAGAAACTTACATTTAAAAGAACTTCTTTGAGAAAATTTATGGAACAAATAATGCATCACAGAAATGTGTGTTCAGAAAAAAAAATCTCAGGAACTGTTAACAAATACATACATTAGTGGGGCTGCATGAGGAAATTCTATTATATATTATATTATGTTAATTGTATTGTATTTATTGTATTGTATTACATTGTTCCATTACATCACATTACATTGCATTGATTTACATTAATTTTAATATTATGTGTATCAGGGAAATCTGTGAACAGAAATTGATACAGGGTTTTTACCTCCAAAAAGCCGAAGTCACAGAATGTTCTCCTACTAACTTTCAGAGTAAAACAATCAAAGTAATACTGACTCACCCAATCCTAGATTTCCATAAAATTGTATATTAGCTTGATTGAGCTTCTGAATGTTTCATAGATTGCTTGAATCAGCAAGGACTGTTTTTTCTGTTGAAAGGAATGTGTTTTGATGCTAGTCCTTAATGTATGAGAAGCGCCCTTCTCTACGAAGGTTTGAGCATGATAGCTTCAAAGGGAGAAAGAGAGGGAAGGAGGACACATCCAGAACTGGTTTCAGATAGTTTCAAAACAGAATTAGGGATGTTCATTCAGGGATCTCATCTGATCCATATTTCAAGGTGAACTGACCTTTCTACAGATATCCTTCAGATTTCATAGACTTCTGAATTTGATGATGTAATTCATATCAGAAGAAAGTACTTTTGGGGGGGGCATATAAATATGGTATTTTTGGCAGAAGAGTTTAAAAACATATTGAGAGGGCTGAAGATGGCAGGGTTGGAAGTAAGGAGCCTGGGACCAGACAAGACCATTATCAAACCACTTCGATGCTTTCACATCAAGAACCAAGAAACAAACAACAGGAAGTCTGAAACTGTGTGAAATGCTATGTGCTGTAACAGCAAGAATCCTATTACTGGGTGAAAGAGATGTTGGAATTCAGTCACTGGCCTGGTATAAATATAGCTTGATCTTAGATCCCATAGTAGCTGGTCTTCATTAATGATGGCTTCTTTTGAACCTGCAACAGAAGAGTTAGGGCCATTCCATCTTTTTTCCAACAACTTACTTTGTTCCCCTTTCACATACGTTACTGATGGTAACTGCATCTGTCTTTACTCTACCCTTCTTCCAAGAGGCTCAGACAGGCAAACATGTTCTGCTTTCATTCTATCAATCCTGTTGAATAGTTAAAGTGGTTGGTGGTGACAACTGCTTCCAAGTTTACTTGGAATAATTTTTGTTTTTTGAGGAAGAATCTGAAACTCAAATACCCAAACCCAGGATTCAAGATAACTCATCTCCTCACTTCACTGTCACCCACAAACACTCACAGTCTGCATCAGAAGACCACCTCCAAATATTGACTTATTCCATCCATTACGGGCAGTTATAGCCCTAATGATACAGACCTTACATCTTTGCTTCTGAAACTTTTATGGAAAATTTTTCTTTCTTTCTTTCTTTCTTTCTTTCTTTCTTTCTTTCTTTCTTTCTTTCTTTCTTTCTTTCAGGCCATATTTCCTGAAGAAATGAAAGCAGACTTTTCTCCCAAGTGCTAATAGTTCAGTGCACCATGAGGATAGTCTATTTTCATACCAGCAGAAATGCAGCCTTTTTTTTAATCTTCTCCCCAACAGCTGGCTTTCGTAGTATACGAGTTCCAATAATTTGTTCTAATTTTATTGCCTGTAGAAATTTTGCACTTCCCCACCTTTAAAAAACAAATGCTATCAGTCCTTGACAAACTAAACATTTAGGCTCTTTTTATAAACACTGTTTTACCAAAAAGGACCTAGCTGTGATACCGGACTCAAACATACATCTTACATTTATCTAAAAAAGGCTGAAACTTCAGATGTCTACAAAACGGATTGCCCTAAGTTATGGCTTAGTATTTTGATATGACAGACTAACAATCTCTTCCCTCTGTCTCTTTCAGAAAAAGACCTCCAAAAGACATCTGATTAAGACTCCCACTGTAATGAATGAATGCATTAGTATTTATAAATGCATGGCCATTGGTACAGCTCTTACAGACTGACCCTTCTTGTGTTTACTGCTGATTTCAGCAGGGGTGGCTTTCAAACAGAATTAAGAATGGATAAGAAATGTGATCCATCAGATTTTCTAGGTGACTGTATTGATTTCAGAGTTCAAAAATATATTTTGATGCCTGAACACCAATACCTCTACTATTCAGAAGGGGGTGGCAGTCCTCTTTGCAACTTAAAAAAAAAGTCACACAGAACTGGGCATAACAGGGACAAGGTTTGCACAGATACAAATATAATAAAGTTCTTCATGGCCAAAAATGCATGTTATGATGGAAAAGCCATTTGCAAAATGTAGGTGCACTGCGAAAAGTGCAAAAAAGTCTGTAACATTAGGAGTGTGTGTGTGTGCAGAGTATTTTTGCCCAAATAAGTTAAATTGATGAAGAAACAGAGCCAAACCAATCTCTCTGTTTAAATGAGAAACAAAGAGAATGAAAGAAAATTGCCCGTCCTTTGATAGCAGTCCAATCTCTGCTAGATCCCAGGCCCACCTGAGCTACTAGCAAAATGCTGGAATTGCCTGCACTTCCAGCGTGAAGAATTTTAGGCTCCTCTCCCTGCCTTTTGTAGCACAGCAGGGAAGCGTTAAGCATTTCAGGTTTCCAGCTGGAAGAAGAAGAGGAAATTACAGCCATCTAGAAAAGTGGAGTCCAATCGTTTTAGAAAAGGGGGACAATGGAAGGAGTGAAAGGGGGAAAGTTCCCTACTGGGAGATAATGGCACTCCGAATGAAATTGCATCACCTACACATTGAAGTCGACTTTTTTCAGGGGAATTTGGGCAGACCATATTATTACTTGCCTTGTAAATGCTTCAGCAGCATAATGCGGCCAACATTTTGCACATCACATTCTGGGTCACAGAAAGTATCCCTTTGCGGGAATTTTCTAATGACTGAACGTGCAAGATTCTTGCACTCCAGCTATTCTTCAGGACCGGGAGAGCAAATTCCGGGCAAAAAAAAATAAATAAAAAATCTCATGCATGTTTTTCTACGAGCTGAAGAATAGAGGATCAGCTTTTGACATTTCTTTGGAAGAAGAGGATTTTAAAGAACCCCTCCAGGGTTATGTCAAGCTCTGCTCTAAGGGGCAGGCTCAAGGAAGCAAGAATCATGAACTGCAATCAGAGTTTTATTACGAGAAGAAAGTGAAAAGTAAGGTACAGAATCTTGGAATCTGGGATAGGAACTTTCAGTCTCCCTCCATTAGTAAGTTCATTCGGTGGACTCTTTTCAACATTTGGCATCTCTTCTTTCCATGTTTTTTGCAAGCTAGACTGAGTTGCCATTTATGAGATAAGTTACTAACAATTGATTCTCTCATCTGTTGACTGTTTATGTCTAGAGATCCTCCAATTTGTTTCTCAACTCCTTTCAATCTGTCTCAGGCCAAGGTTTGTTTGTTTCTTGTTTTGCAATCATTTGGTAGCTGAGCACTGAGTGAATGATCCGTCTGTCCTTGTCCCTGGCTGTGTACTCCTCCATTAAAGGAAAACATCAAATTTAGCTTTAAGATTCATTCCATTTTTAACCGAAGTTTTAACTGATTTCAGTTTGTTGTTTTAATGTAATGTGTCATTCTACAGAATGTAAGCGCTCTAGATTCTTCTGATGGGGCCAGGGTTAAATTCTGCAAAAAAATAAATAAAATAGGGATTACTTGAGAGCAGCAAAGTTGGTCTTAATGGAACTTCATCTGCTACTTCATTCATTCATTCATTCATTCATTCATTCATTCATTCATTTATATTTATTGAGGATTTTACATAATGTAAAAGGCAAATCTAAAGAAAGAAAAGAAAAGAAAAGAAAAGAAAAGAAAAGAAAAGAAAAGAAAAGAAAAGAAAAGAAAAGAAAAGAAAAGAAATGCAAGGGGAAAAAAACTAAAGTTATGAGATATAATGACTTCCGACCTTCCCTCCTCGCATATTAACAAACCTATCCCTCTTAACTCTTCCAGAAATCACTTCAACCCCTTATTTAATCCTCATCTGTTTCAATCCTTCAATCCATAAATCATCATTTCCCTTTTTTTCAAAAAAGTCCATAAAAGGTTTCCAGTCTTTTAAAAAAGCATTTATTGATTCCTCCCTGACCAAATAGGTCAGTTTTCCCATTTCCGCTAGTCCTGACATTTTTACAATCCATTCCTCCATTGTGGGCCAAACTTTGCTATTTCAGTTAGCAACAAAAACTTACATAATTTAGCATTCCTCCAGAACAAGAAAATAGAAAAGAAAAAGCTTTGTATGTGGGAAGATAGCAAGTTTATTTTATTTATTTATTTATATTTCAAATTTGTCATTGCGCATCTCACTGCAGAGTGACTCTGGGCAGTTTACAGTAAAAACAGAATAAACTTTAATTAAAATAGATAAATATTAATTAATTAATTAAAATATGCTACAGTAACAAATTTCCTATATAATACTTCCAAGAGGATGATGTAAGATGGTTGGATGATGATCTTTCTCCTTGATACTTTTCAGTGTTTGATCCGTTTTTTCCCCTATATCAGTGTTGTCCAAACTTGGCCACTTTAAGATGAGTGGACTTCAACTCCCAGAATTCCCCAGCCAGCCATGCTGGCTAGGGAATTCTGGGAGTTGAGGTCCATTCATCTTAAAGTGGCCAGGTTTGGACAACACTGTCCTATATGGAGCAATTTTTAGTCATCTGAACCCTTCTCTGCCAAACGGAGGTCTGGGAGAAAATGGGGAGGATTCTATCATTCAAAATGGGGATGGACACTTTGAAAAATAGCCTGCCCGCCTTCTAATAGTCCTTTGTTCTTCAGTGTAGGACTTTTCTTCTAGACAAGTAGTCTAGCAACACGTTTACCCTCTTTTGTTCTTAAAGCACTTCCAAGTAAGTGGATGCAGAACTACAAACTACCAAAAACAAAGCTGGCATGACTTCTGCTAATTAGAAGCTGTAATTAGCTAATTTAGAGGAGTAGGATGTGCTTTAACTACCATCAAGGAAGACAAACGTTGTTTTCTTTTTAACAGCAAGTAGTTTAAGCCAAGCCCTTTACCTTTTTGGCACTGTGATCTGGAGTAAAGCTGCATGGGAGCAAGTCATGAAATGCAGTTGGACAGCAATTCAGATATGTTTTGCTTCCTCGGGAGTATTTAACCCCAACTAGCTGAATTGCAGCATCCTTGCACCCACCTCAAACAAAGATAGCATTTTCCATGCCTATTACAAAGGGTTCTGTACAATTTAGAAAAGGCTTGATGTTGGAAGGAAGTCATCCCTGTTATCCTGGAAACTATGTAAAAGTGTCTTAGCATTTGGATGAATATCTGAATGAAGGCGTGGATCGTTTAATGGCATTATTTTCATAGAAGACAGAGAGACGTTTTGGTCCATATAACCCAGTGTTGTCAACACAGATTTGGCGAAGCTTTGCAAAGTTTTAGGCAAGACTTTTTTCAACACTCTCTGAATTGAACTCATTGCAGGATATGAGGTCTGCAAAACAGGTGTCGCACCATTGCTCTGCAGCCTGCTTATGTTGTCCTGTGCCTTCTGAAATAAAAATATGAGATCCCCTGCATATAGAAACGGACTTGCTGGTGTTAAAGATGGGTGAGAAATTTATTTGCTTTGTCTTCTCATAAGAATGTGCCAAAATATGCATATTACTTCAAAACCAGGTTGGAACAAACTTGAGGTTTAAAAAGAAATGTGGGAAAAAGCAAACCTGACAGATTTCTCCAACTGGCAGTTTAATCTTCTCTCAAGCAAATAAAAATAGAATTGAGGTTTCCCACTTGAAAAATGCTTCTGTGTATTGATATTTTCATTCCTGATTCAGTTATTTCATTACAAAAGGTGACAAAGAGGTGAAAAGAAAAGATGACTCTCTGTGTGTGTGTGTGTGTGTGTGTGTCATTGTGTGCCTATGTATGTGTGTGTATGTGTAGATGTATGGATTGACCTGACTGATAGCAAAGTTAGGTTTTCTCAGAAGATACAAACTGATAAAGGGGTTGATATTTGCACAGTCTGCTCAAAGTGAGCCTTGTGAAATTGGATTATTCCAGGATATTTCCACACTTTTCAGGGGAAAATAAATTAAAACCCAGAACAAATTGGAAAAAAACTCTAGAGGGTTTCTGTCATCTTCCACATTTCCCAAAGCCATCTTCAAACACAGGTGTCTTGTTTCTCTGGTTTTGGAAGAAGGCTCAGTGGTAGATTTCCAACCAAGAGGGAAGAGATTGTTGGGACCCTGGAAAGGAATAGAAGGGAACGTAAACCTAAACAATCAAGAGACAGAAGCCATGTCAACTGACAGCTGATTTTATAAACAGCAACTCAGCTCGAGTGACAAGAAATCTGGGAAGAACCATTTCAAATCATTCAAAAAGAGACTCCACCTTAATGGATTTGCTGTAAATGAGGATTGGAAAATTTCTCTTCCAAGGTTCTTGCCCCAAGACTAGCTTCAAACATACCTTATTAGAGACTGTGTGATGCTTACTTCCTCAAGTTTAACCAGCTCATAAGCTGTTCTTTTTCCTTCCCTTATTTTCTTCTTCTTCTATCTCTAGTTACCAAAATTCATCATCTCCATTGTTCCTGTAGATGAGAAAGTGACCGGGAACAGTGAATTGTGGTCAGCAGGGTTTTTTTCAAGGAGGGCTTCTTGAAATGAACATTGCCTAAAAGCACCACTGGGAATACAAAATTGTCACCAAACATTGCCCAAGAAGGAAGGGTCTTACTGCTGATAGCCCTTGGCAACGGCTGAAACTGAGAATGTTGGAAGGGAAGAATCTAAAAATAGAGGATCTAAAATAAATGCACTATGGATGTCAGTTTAGTTCAATTTGTTTATGTATTCTGGTCTTTGATGAAGATGAAATGTAGAATAAACAATACAAAATTAATTCCATCATTTTGTAGCCTATAACACGAGTTATTAATAGTATGTTTACCATACCATACCTATAATGCCAGTAAACCAAAATAGAGAATCTAAAAACAACACATAAGTAAATATTTAAATCTCAAATCGAGATTTCAGACTTGCAAGATCAATGTTAGCCCTCAAATGGTAGTCCAGACAAGAAGCACAACAGTGAATACTTGCTCCATCTTTATTGTCAGGTTACATTAATGGAATCTTCCAAGTCTGAAATTATTCCTCCCCTCCATTCCTTTTACTCTCCGGAAAACTAGGGAGGGTCCCTTCAGAAATGCTTCCCACGCCCGCCCTCCTTCCTTCTGTGGGCTGAGACAACTTTTACACACCAGTTGTCCAGTCTGTGGCTCTCCCTCCTCTCTCCCAAGGTCATTCCCACAGACCATTACAAGCAACCTGTGAATATGGTGGGAAAACAGGCTTCTTTGCAGGTGAAGAAGATTTGAAAAACTGCAAGGCAGATTTCAGGCCCAGATAAGGCAGGATCTAGCAAAATGGAACCTCTCACAGCGTAGATAGCAGCAACTGCTGGAGATTTATAATGTTCATCTTTCTCCTATCAAGAACTGCCTAGAAAGCTACATTTATTTATGCTTCATCTGTCCCCAACTTGGGAAAGTTGCCTATGAAGAAGGGCTTGTGTGTGTTGTATGTTTCTTTAAAAGAAGTGTATTTCAGAAATTACATGTAATTACAAATTACATACGTGTTTTTAAAGTACGCATTACAAAAAACATGCTTAAAATGTTGCATTTGTGATGTTTACATCGAAAGCCACAAGCTGCAAATCAAGACACTTTGTGCAAATTACAGTTAGTTAAAATATTGGCTGAAATAAAGCCACTGATGGATACTAGCATGAATTACATTTTATAGAATCATCAGTTGGAAGGTGCCATTGAGACCACGGAGTTCATCCTTCTACTTAATACAGGAATCCAGAGTAAATCATCCCCAATAAATGGCTCTCTTGGCTTGAACAAATCCAGCAAAGGGAAGCCCACTAACTTTCAAGTCATTGTTTCCTCTGTTGAGCTGCTCTGAGGGCTATAATGTTATTTTTTAAAAAATCAATTCAAGGTTGCCTTCCTTAACTTAAAATCGTTTTGCTGTAGGTTGCAATCTAGAACCAGAGAAAAGGACTTGCCCTTCTGAATGATATGCTTTTAAGTGCTTGAGTGCTATCATACTCCTTAGTCACAGGTTTCTCAAAGCTTCAAGGCTAAACAGACTCAGCTCCTATTTTTCTTCATAGAGAATTTAGCTTCTAGTCCCCTGGTCATTCTTGCTGTCATTCTCTGAACCTGTTCCAATTCCCTTGAATTATTCTTCAAGTGTGATGCCCAGAAATTAACACAACGTTCAAGGCCTGTTCTCTAGCAGCAGCAGCAGGAGGAAGACAGGGTGTTAATTTGCACAGGAAGGGGAGAGAAAGATACATTTGCCTATGTAAACCAACCCTCCTGGCTGCCATTTGCTTTAACAAACATGCATTTATTCAAATGGAATTCCATTTTGATTGATCCCTGAAGCGCCAATGCTCCTAATTTGGTTAGTTGTGTCAGGAACAATTTGGACTGGAAGCAGGGGGGCAAAGATTCAAATCTCATTTGCCGATGCCATGCCACAGGGACAGTTTTGAGAAAAGGATGCTGTGAACTCCAAGCATACTCCTGCCTTAAGATTCCTACATGACCAATTCTGAATGCTATTCTTCTTGTGGCTCAACCAGTCATCCCTTTCTGACTTTTCCTAGATCACTGAAGGCTCAAACTATTCTTTTATTGTCCTCTCTAATTCAGAATGCTAGGAAGAAAGATTGTAACACCCAGATACTTTATAGGAGCATTGTCTTCAGCACCAAGTCAGAAATATCCACTGCTTATTCAAAGGCTAATGGAAAATAGAAAACAGATTTTTAGTCACATATTTATTAGTCTGATGGGCATGATAAATCTATGAGAAAAATGAATTGCTCATTCACAAGTACGGATTAAGCTTCAATTTAAACTTAAAGACTCACAAATCCTATTGTCCAAGGATTTAATAAGACACCATAATCTGGGTAGGTGTGTTTTGGACTGACCTTCTGCATTCCTGAATAGACTATCCAAAAACACATGAAACAGCTTTACAAGAGAAGCAATTTCCAACCTTTCTCTGAAGCTGTCACGTTTGTTCCTCTTACTCTGTAGATTCAGGCTGAAATGCTTTTTCAGAATGAGTGCATTTGGGCTTTTTTGTCTTAAAGATAGTTTTCAATTTTATTCGGAGCCTGCACTAGAGTTAATTCATCCTCTGCTATATTCAGTTGGGAAAGAATTGCCTCTTAAAAGATCCAGACTGCATAAAATATTTGAAGAATTGCTTACAATTGTATTATCATGGGATGGGTGAAATAAAAGTTGCCTTATTACTTAGAAATGTCATATTCTATTTTGGTGTACCATAACTGCTTCCACAGTCTGCAACTTCACCAGTTTTCCAAGTGTCAGTTAATATCCAAGAGTAGACAACGTGGACCTTCCCAGGGAGTTCTTTTTAGATCAAGAAATCTGGGCAGTCAGGGAGGCTGCAAACTAAAAAAAAATCTTTCACAGTAATAAACTATGTTTTAATATATTATCAAAAAGAAATTCTAAGAGAATGAAGTATTAAAATGAAAACCACTTCCACAAGCATAGAAAATATTCAGGAAGTTGAAAGAGAAAACTTGGCACAGTATTAATCCAAACTAGGTTTAGTTAAGGAACTTCCTTGGAAATAGGCAGAAGGTGCATGGCCTTGGAGTAGTGTTATCAGCCATAGGATCCTTCTGAATTGTCCAGCAGCACCAAGGTGAAACATACTGGCTTATTATCTGGTTGGCAGGTTTATTTATTGACAAGGTATAGTTGTTTTCTGTCTCAGATGAAACTCTCAAAGCCTCTGGCATCCGGCAGTTAAATAGTTTATAAAATACAAAATAGTGCACAACTTAAACAAACAATAAATACTAAAGTAAAATTATGGGGCAACTGATCAAAGTAAACAATTCAATTTTAATATTAGACCTATCAATAACCCTAAGGGTTAACATCCATTAGAATCGAGAGATCTTCCTGATGTGGTGAATTCCATCCAAGAGGTTTAATTCATTTATCTGTCCAAGGCAAAGATCACCCCATGTTCCTCCTCTCCATTCTATGTTCTAAGACATCTGTTAATGTTCTTTTGATTCAAGGGGGCTCAGGATTCAAGGAACAGTTGATGGGCTGCTCCCATTCCTTCCTCCCCCACCCCACCACACCTCCCTTGGTCTAATAATAGAGGTCAACCTGAAAACAAACACAATTAAGAGTCCTTACACAACATTGGGGCAAATTCACTCCCTGGCCAGCTGTACCTCTGAAAACCAGAAACTAACACACATATTGGAGATACTGTCCCCCTCCAAGATAGAAATGAGATGACACGTCCTTAAAAACCTAAGATACATAGCACTTTCAAGATGACAACTCAGGATTTTAAATTGGCCCAGAAATGGACTAGAAATCATAAAGAGGTTGAAACCATAGGTCATGTTATTCCAATTTCCAGATTACAGCCAAGAGTTAGATTTCGGAACACAGTTCTGGGAACACCCCCAGTGTAATCCCCTGCAGAAATAAAAGTGCTAGAGTGCTCAGGAGACCAATGCTTTCATTTGCAAACGAGATGAATCATGAGCCACACCTTCCCGCTACCGTGGAGCTCAAGGCAATTTTGCTTAGCTGAAGTTGTGTGCCAAGATAGCCGGATTAAATCTAGCTGAAAAACCACAGTGGTTTTTATGAAGATAGAAGTCAAATAGAAGCTATTTGGATTTGAGCCATAAATGGCATAATTAGCAACCCCATCTTGGGTTGGAGGGTGAGTTTGCTACAGTGCTTTTTATAGGAATCATGAAATAGATAAAAATCCCCTTCAAGTTCAATTTGCCATGCCTTGGGAACGAAGCAAAGGGGATTTGCTTTTGCCTTGTGAAGATATGCTTTGCCCACTTCCCAGGCTAGCCTACAGTCCCAAAAAGAGTTCGGTTCAGGTATCAACGAGGCCTGAACATGAGCAGCATTGAAGCCCCAACATAACTCCCAGGTATGGCCACCTTCAAAGACGAAAAGGATGGAAGGTAAGAGTCAAATTCTGCACAGGAGCTGCCAATCAGTGTAGCGATACTGAGCAAGATTGACCAGTGGTCTAACTGGTACAAAAACATTGGCTGCATAGATTTGTCCTGCATTGACTGGGCAATCCCAACATGTAGAACTACAAATGTTTTTGAAAGTTCCCCATTATTTTTCCAGATATTCCATTACTCTCATTCATTGCTTCAGAGGAATTTTCTCATAAGCAGGCACACCCTTCTGATGTCACTGTGATTTTTGCAATGCCTCTCCCCCACCCCTCATGGACTTCCAATTGATTTACTGAGTGACATTTCCCATTACAAATCCCGTTGTCTTTGGGCTTAACTGACTGACATAGCTCTGTGGCTCACATAGAACAGCGGATACATCTACAAAACCTACTTGCACATCCATTCCTCATTCAGGATACTGAACTGAACTGATTTCTCATTTGGAGACCACACATTTTGATGCACAAGGAGCTTGTTCATTTACAGACATAAATGAAGTTCCTCCCGTGAACTGGAAAGGCCTTCTCCCCATGCCTACGAAGGCCCAATGCATTTCTGAACATGCATGGATAGACCTGTCAATTAGTTTCTTCCTGTAGCCCAGTTTTCAGAAGCATCCACTTCTTGTTCTGATGTTGCAGACTAAGTGGCGTGCCTGAAATCGTTCACCAGAGGGTAGGTCTGGGTTTGTTTGTTTTTTACTTGTGTAAAAATCAGTCATATGGAGTTCGAGACAGGCTGTGTTGTTTGTGTGAGATTTTCTTGTATCTCTATTCAAGCTTTACCTTCCAGGCATTTGTGCCAAAATAAACAACAAAATATGATGCCTGTTAGAGTCAAGTTGCCATGTTTCTGCAACTTGCACAATATGCACTTGGTGTAAAGTCTGATTAAAATTCACTCATTATGTAAATTTTAACATATTGCATAGACAGGAATATTATCTCTAGGGAAGGCAACTGAATCCTTCTCCAGTTTCAAAGCCTGGGGGGCTTTATGTACAAGACTCAAGGCAAGTCTTCGTTGCTTGGGAAAGAAATCTTTAGATTCCTATAAGAAGCTTTCCCAGAGAGGCAGATATGAACTGCATGTATGGCAAGGAAGGCACTCAGCCCGAGAAGAAATTGTAACTCTGTGGTAGAACATATGCTTTGTACGCAAAAGACTGTAGACTTAAGATGCAATATCTTTGCTTTGTTAAAAGAAAGCATCAAGTAAAAGGGTGCGTGTAAAGGATTCATTTCTGCCCAGGAGACTGGAGAGCCACAGTTCTGCAGCATAAACAGTTCCAGAAAACATGGGAAAATAATGTGATCTGGTCCTACAGCACTGTCCACAGGGAACATCAAAATCAGCAAGACGGCAGGTGGAGCAATGGCAATGTAAGCCCTACCCCTTTTTGCATACGTGGGTGACATCCACACATATATGCATCATAACTTAGCCAACATGTATCACACAGTGCAGATGTACCTCATGACATTCCATGTGCCATCTTGTCAACGGTGATCCCCTCCTCCCCCTGATAGCATTTGTTTTCTGTGTTTGGTGCTGAATGGTTGGAAGGAATCCATGGCTTGCTTTAAATGAAATGGCTCACCCACGCGCTTTATGTAAGAGAGCAGCACAATGCTTTTAGCCTATGGATCAGACTGGGGCTTGGAGTGACAGACTGGAGACTAATAGAAGAGAATATCTTCGCTCAGGGTTGAACCTTGGGGTTCTCTGAGCTTGGTTGTTTTCTTGCAGACGTTTCATTACCCGACCAGGTAACATCTCCAGTGCTAGAAGGGAGTAGGGTTGGCTCTCTGTTTATATACAGTAGTTTGCCCTGTCAGAGTTGGTGGGGGTGTTGTTGAAACGTCTGCAAGAAAACAACCAAACCCAGAGAACTCAAGGATTCCACAGACTGGAGACTGTACTCTAAAAAACTGTTGGGGCCAATAGGATGAATAAACATGATTTCATTTAATTTTGTTTTAATCCTGCGTTCAATTAAATTGATTAAATACCATGAATAGGATGACTTTCTATGTATTTTATACATTCCTGTCCCGTTAAATTCAGCAGCCTTTTGGAGGGATCCTGGGAGTTGTGCTCAAGACATTGGGGAACACACGTGACCTTTCCTTCCTGTGATTTCAAAATTACTTTTCTGTAGAGGCAGCTTAAAAATGTTGGAGGTAGAAGTTTTCTCTGCAGGTGTTTCTGAGAATGGGAATCTGAGCTGAGCAATGATTAGTGCAGTAGACTGAATCATAAGAACAGAAATACATCTTATTTAAGGGAATACATTACTGAAATGGGCAAAGCCTAGCACTTAGCAAACTGCATCTTACCAGGAGGAGAATCTAAGAGCAAGTGCTCACTGGACGCGTCCCTGAGAAGAAAAGCAAGAGGAAATTATCTGAGAGTAGCAATCAGTTACTAGAAAGCAAGCAGTGACAGACTAAGAGGAGATACCCAGTAAATCCTTAACTGTCTATCTACACCCATTGCCCCTTGTGGTCAGTAAGTCATGAGCTGCCTTTGAACTCACACGTCCAGCAAAACTTACAATTGCTTTTTTTTTTTTCTAGCCACATCACACTGCTGACTTGTATCTGTTGGTCAATATGATTCCTAAACCTTTTTCACAAATACTCTTGCCAATCTAGGAACCCCCATTCTCTACGTCTGTGTTTGATTCTTGTTTCCTAAGAGAAGAACTTTAGATTTCTCCACATTAAATTTCATTCTGTGGTTTCCATCCCATTCTCTCACCTCTCAAAATCATTTTGAGTTTCATCTCGGTTTTAAAGTGTATCAGGAATCTCTTGCTAATGGAAAAGGAATTTCCCAGACCAAGGTTTACTGCTGACAGCCTCTACAGTTCAGCATTTTCAGCAACGTGCCATTGGAAACGCATGCGTGCTGAATATTTTTTAAAAAAAATATTAGAAAGAAAACAAAATGTCTAAGTTACACCATGCAAAATATTGTCAACCCAAAAATGAAATGGAAATTGTGAAACTTTGTGCAACTGATGGTGGAAGCACAACACCCTCTTGGAAACCAAGAGAACCTTGGGAGAAATTTGCACATTGAACAGTCCCCCCACCTCCCATATTCAGCAACAGATCTGGACAAGCATCTCCAGATGATGCTTGATCAAATGCCTTTCTATTGTCTCTCCTAACACCTCTAATTAGAGAACTTTCAAGAGAACACGACTTCATGTACAAACATCAGAAAACCATTCAAACATCCACTTCCTACATTTTCGTGCCTACAGTCTATTTCACAAGAACATAAGCAGAACTGAGTGGACCAGACTGAACATCTTTGTATTCTAACATCTCCAACAGCAGCTAGGGAAAGGCCCCTAAGAAGTTCCCAAACAGAAAAGCTGGTATTATTTTGCAGTTCTCTCTTGTTGCTGTTTCACCAGGAACTGATGTTGAGAGGCCGACTGGCTCTGACCTGGGTTCAAAGAGTATACCACTCTCTTGAAAATGCATCTGTAGTCACAGGTCATGTTGAAAAGCGAACTCTTATTTAATGGCACAACATTTCTGGCAAATCCACTACAGCAGCTTTTAGATTTTGGAGAGGGAGATAGCTTTCCAAAATGTAAAGCAATGTTATTTGATCTTTCTGCTCAACCACCTTTGCGAAAATTAGAATTATTTGAGTAAGTATGGAGCCCTTTATTTTATTTTATTTTATTTTTATGGTTTACAGCTAAGCAAACTTTCCCAGTCTTGGGTAATGCTGCAAACAACATCTGCAGGGCAGGTAAACCAGTCTGTTTGATGAAAGCAGCATGGCCACACAAGCCCCACCTCCTTTGTGTGTGTGTTATGAGGCTGCAAACAGCTAAAAGGAGAAGCTTGTAGTCTGGGGGCACAATGCTCCTTCTGTCATGTTGCAGATACCTATGGAGACAAGGAATCCAAACTGGGGTTTTCTTACAAAAAACCAACACTATGCCATTTTTTTTTTTTTTTAGACCCCTCCTGCCAATTCATACATTAACATTTAATAAATAAATAAATTCCACTTGTTCAATCTTCTGCAGCATCGCTAGCAAACACAGAATCCTGGCAAGAAGCTTTTTTTCTTCTTCTTTGTATGTTCCCCTGAATGCATGTCCCTCATGCACTATATTTTTATATAATGGTGTCAGATTAACAGAAAACCTGAGGTTTAGCACTTTGACAATAATATAGCTGTCTTGATGGTTCAGCTTCAACTTTGGTAGGCATAATTAAAACCAAATATCTTCCCTTAAGCAGCTCTCTTGGGCACATCTTCACAGACCGTTAAGGCGTATCAATTAGTAATGATTTCCTTGTCCCCAGCACCATTTGGCAGCAATGCATATATTAAAAGATTTGTCAAAAAATATATATATTAATGCCCCGCTCTGAGATCTCTGCTGCAGTGAAGTCGATCCCATTGTTTTGGCAATTTAGTTGCAGAAACTTTTCTACCCTGCCTTGTTTAGAAACAAAACCTATTTTGTCTCAGTTCAGGCTAGTGAATCGTTCCCAGAACGATTCATATATACGAGTTGCACAAATATTATAAGGTAGAGGAAAAAAAAGTTTCATATTGCAGTCTCCATCGTAACCCTACTGAAGTCATGTTATTACTTGTGGGGCTCAATTTATGGCCTCGATAAAGTACTTCATTTAACTGTCAGGACCTGAGAAAAATGTCTCCCATCCTTTCTCATCTAACGGCATCTGAAGATAATGCAGCAGAGGTCACGGAAGAACTATCTCATTGCACACTTACAAATAAGTCAGCATTCATATTGTTTTTCCCCCTTGCTCTCCATCCAACCGAAACCGCTTCCTAAAAAAGAAGCCGGGTGCAGGTCTTTTACATGTTTCAAATCCCTTTTCAGTGCACACCTATTCCCTTGCTGTCTCTCACAGAACATCTTTGCGCCCATGGTTGACTGGGATAAAGTCCGTGTTTCCAAAATAAACATTTTTCCTATCTTTGTTGGCTTCCTCTACATAGGAATGAAGACTACTATATGGCTTTTTCAATTTATTTTTTATTTATTTATTCCATTTCAATGCAGCCCGACCCCACCGAACTCTGAGCTTTTCTACTACATATAGACTGCTTTGTTTTTCTTGATGAATCATCCTCCAGAATGCAGAGAAACCTCTTCTTATATGAAAGTCCTTCATGTTTCCTTGTTCCGAAACAGATGTATATACCCGCATAGATTTTATTTTCTTTCCGCTCTTATTACCCCCAGGCTGCTGATTCTCTCTCTTATGTTGCAGCCCTGCATCAGTTAAAGTCAAGATAATATGCTTAGGGTTCCAAACTAGCACTTTAGTATTTCTGGAGAAGGTTTACCCCAGTCTATTGTAAAGGTGGGCCATCTATGATTCATGGGTGACATGCAGCACCTAGATCAGTGTTTCTCAAACTTGGCAACTTTAAGACACGTGGACTTCAACTCCCAGAATTCCCCAGCCAGCATCTAGTGGCATAAAAAACATGCTGGGAAATTCTGGGAGTTGAAGTCCATGTGTCTTAAAGTTGCCAAGTTTGAGAAACACTGCTCTAAAGCTATTTCCCAGCTATTCACCTGACCCAAGGTTGCCCTGCAGAACGTAAGTAACAATTTGCTAGGTTTGGGGAGGGAGGGTTGTATACATATTGGATTCATCCCGACCATCTCTAGTGATATAAATGAGTCATAGCCATGGCCCCAAAGCTACCCATTCTTGCTTTTTTCAAGGAGCTTAGGGCTACTAGATCCCAGCTGCAAAACTCTGGCAACCCTGTAGGTGGCAGGAAATATTTTTTTCCTGTACCTCTTTGCTGCCATCTAGGGGTGAAGCATCTTCTCTTCCTTTCACTACTGATAGGAATAGGGATTGGCTGCTTGCAAAAGATGGCATTTTTCAAGGGATTCCGCCCCTTTTTGCTGCTTCAGACACGAACTTTGGACACGATAACACATAAAAACAAAAGCAGATCTTAGAAAGCATTTATATCGGTTGGTTTTTCGACATCTCAGAGTTACTTTGGAGCATGCCAATTAGCTAGCATTTCCAGAACAATCATCCATTAAAGATGATCTATTTCTTTACTCCATCATTTCAGCACTAGCATTTAACAATCAACTCATCCGTGATGTGTTCAGTTTTTCCTCCCTCTCTGTTTCTGTAAACAAGGTGAAATGCAGTTGCAATAATCAGCTGAGACTCAACGCAGCCTAAGGGTACAGGAGCTTCCTCGTTGTCAATAGCCTGAGTTTCTTTGGTTTCCTGCTCCAACAAACTTCCCCTTGGTGTAAAATGATATGGAGATTTCTGCATAACCAATTCCAGGCTTGTGGCAGGCAGAAGCGTTCTGCAAGGGACACTTGCAGCCGCTCTTGATCTGAACATTGGAGGGTTTGCTCATTTGACAAATTTAATTGGAAGTGCCATCCTGATGCTGTGATTCAATTAAAAAATGTCCACACATTTTTATATGAAGGGGCTTTTTTTGCTTTGTTTTAACTATATATACACGTGTGTGTTTGTGCGTACATGTGTGTGCATGGTGTTTCCACCTCACAGTGGTAAGAAAGTAGAAAATCAGGGGAGGGAGTCTCAGGCTACAAAAAATAGGGCTGATATTCACCTCCAACTTCAGGTGTGAAAATGTGGGAAAGCTGGAGAAGCAATGAAACGGAGAGTAGTTATGAACAATCAGAGAGAGAGTGAGTCAGCCATCACAATACTAGTGTCCCTGTGTCCAGAAAAAGAGCAGTCTGTAATGCAGGTTACTTAGCCTTTGAAAGTGTGAATGCCCGTGGTGCTGATTGTTGCTCTAATAGTCTGACCTTACATCCCACTTTGAATGCGGAGCAGTTGTAAAAACACCCTTTCTTAGCACCCTGGAGAATGTTGCACTTCATGGTGACATAGAGTTTGTGAATTAAGGCCATCCATTGATGTAACTTGGGTTACAACTCCAGAAGGATATGTATAATGAGGGGATAATCATGGCATGTATATAAGGAAGATAGTTAGCATTAAGGCTATTGTGGCCAAATAGGCTGGCTTCTCCATTAAACAGGCACACAAAGGCAAAAATATCCAGGGACCTAGGTATATGCCCATAGAAGTGACATGGGACAATAGAAGTTCCCTCCACAAGACATTTAAAGATGGGGAAGTTATAAGCAGCTGAGGAGACTTAGATTCCCTCCAATAAGGAAGGCAATGTCACCAAGAGAAATTTGAAGGGAATCTTTTCACACACCACAAGGAAAACAATTGGAAATCCTCTTTCCCAGGGGAAGAAAACTTTCAAGGAACCCCAAGGCAGATGTCAAGATAGCATGACATGAGTTTTCCATCCCTCTTCCTCTAGTTCAAATCCACCAAGCGTAAGGAGCCATTTGAGAACATGAATTCAAGCCAAAGTGTTGAAGATTCCAGCTGACCTCTCTGAACATTCATTCCTGTTCAAAGTAAAGATCTGTGAAAGGGAGGGGGATGTTGTCTATGACTGTTTCCCAAAAACTTTTGCTTGGGCTTTGTGGATAGAGCAAGGAACAGCTGATTTATCCCATACTTGCTGAAACAGACACCTTCATTTTTTGTTTTAAAAAAACAAGGGAAAAGATGCTAATATGTCTACAAAGAACTGAGCCTCTGCTCTGTTGGAAGGAGGGTGCCAAGATAACAAATTACTGCTGTTCAAAGCCATCAATTTTGAAGAAGCATCTGGAAGTCTTGAAAGCATTTTCAAATGGCCCTCCTCTTCCCCTTCTGTTCTGACAATTGCAAAAAGAGAAAATAATGTGTGTCAGGAGGCAATGTCGGAACAGGAAGGAAAGGAGAATATGAAAGTCATATGCTACCTGATGTAAAAACTGGCATCAATGGAATATGATAAGCTTGCTTTTTTCCAGGTCAAGAACAACCTTGATTGGCTGTGGCATTCTCAATGTCAATTGTTATTTGTTGTGTTTAATCTAAATTCTGGGACTTTCTTCCCCTCTCTCCTAGCCAGTCTGGCCCCTCAGACTGAGTTCCAGAAACTGGCTTGCTTCACTACTATTGTAAGTAATCCCCAGGATCTTTTCTTTCTTCAGCCTGCAACTTTTGAAAATCCCAGATGGAAGATTTACACCTTTGGTACATCTCTATTCCAGTGCTAACTCATGTATTAGGCTCATGCACTGGGAAATGGAAGCCAGAAAAGCAGATGATGGGGCAATACCTTCACACATTCAGAGGTAGTGAAGCTGAAGAACATCAGAACATGACTTCTGAGGGAGGTATGGTGAACTGAGGGAGGTATGGTGACTTCTGAGGGAGGTATGGGAAGATGGCTCTGCAAAAGTGGAGCCAACAGCTGCGGCAAAGACCAAGGAACTGGTGAGTAGACCAATTCTTGGAACCTCCCTGGACAAATCACCCACGTGCTCTGGACAGCTGGTCCTCATGATGAGACTACAGGACAGCAGTTTTCCACGGGTTTGAGCAGCAAGAGATGACAGGATTAGCCATCTTGCTTGCAACTGCGACTGCGACTCTTAAAGGACACTAAGTTCGCAAACCTCACTTTCAAGTCACTTTTGGAAATTACTCATTAACTCCTTTTAAGCTATTAAAGACCTTCGGAATGACATATTTGAAAATGCTGGGTGAGTCTGCCCAATCCTGAACAAAGGAAAATTTTAATCATAAGCTTAAGAATTTAAAGAATCTGAAATAAACAGCAAAAAGCTAAATAAGATTTTGATCTTAGAAAGTTATAAATGGACTAAGGGTCCAGATAAAATTGGAATATTGAAACTTTCACAGTAAGATTTTGGAATTAATTATAAAGTACAAACAGCTTCTCATGGGAAATAGATCCTGTTTTGGTTTTATAAGACATAACTAAGATAAGCAATTTCATGATTTCAAAAACTGGACACTAGAGGGGACTAAAGATTTTAGGTAAAGAAAAGGTATACAAGCCTGCAAATTGGTGTAAAGCGTTATGACAATAAAAATACTGACGGAGACTTTTGAAGAATGGAATCAGAAATAATAGCCACAATATCAACACTGCCAGTAATGAAGTCTGCTTCTATGGATAAACTATGTCTAAAAGATGTTATTGAAGAAATGACAGATGTAGAACATATCATAACTTTATAGCTGCCATTCTGCTCCCAAGGGCATCCACGGGAAATGATCAAAAAGTCAAGAGGCCAAACATGACACACGGAAAAGGAGGGAGGAGAACAGGAGAAGACAATAACCCAAAATATTATTGAATAAATAATGAACATGCGATGAATGAATGAATGAATGAATGAATGAATGAATGAATGAATGAATGGTGATTGAGAAGGAACTCTTGCAAGTTGGTAATGGATGGGGACTAGCTGTCTTAACAATATCAAAAGGTTTCATGTCTTCCCAGTTTGGTATGAAATCTGAAATAAGCTGCCTTGGCACATACATACCCAGAGCATAACAACTGCTTCAGTAAGACTTCATCCCCCATGAAGACCACATCAAATGATTGGGGTTGGTCCCCTGGGCCTTTCCTAATATCCCAGCTTTTAAATATTTGATCTTTGTTATTACTGGGATTCTATTAGACTTCACTGGCAGGTTAGCAACTCACACAGATCTGACTTGGTCCCATCACTCTCCTAGACCTTTGGGCTATTTATTTCTCTTTGATTTGAGAAATGAAGACCATACATATGAGCATGCTGTCGATCTCTCATTCCTGCACAGGTTGTTTTGATAAGTAAAGCCCAGTTTGTGTTTGTGACCTGCCACTTCACTATGGTAGATTTATGATAAATACTCTGTCAAGTTGTGGGCCAAGCTGGCTTTCTTTCCTGTGCCTCAGTGTGATGTGACATGGTCTGATTGCTGATGCAGATGTAAATCAAATCTCAGAAGAGAAACCTCAGCATTTGGTAGAGAATACATAATGCAGGGCCCGTATAAATTTCCATTTTCTCACAGCAGAAGATCTTCAGATAAAAAATTAAAAATGCATCCTCTGCTTTCTCTCAGGGCTCAAGTCATCATAACATTGGTAGCGCACACATCTGTCTATGCACCAATAAAGCAAGAGGAGGTATACAATTTTGTGCTAGAAACGTTGCACACATTATGTGTCACTGAATCTGTCACATTCATTTCCCTTTTCTTCCCATGCTGCATTGTCACAGATACGCTTTAGTCTTTCACATGGATTCAATAAAAGAGATACTAGTTTATGTAATAGGTTCAAGCTAATCATGCTGATTCTAACACAATATGACAATGGAGAAGAATATATGTAGCTCAAGGTTGAACTGTGGGGTTCTTGATGCTCTCTGAGCTTGGTTGTTTGCTTGCAGACATTTCATTACCAGTTAGGTAATATCATCAGTGCAAGTGAGTGTGGGATTTGCTGTCTGTTGCTACTATATATAAATAGGCAGAAAACCCTGCAATTGTTCACGCTGATGTTACCTAGTTGGGTAATGAAATGTCTACAAGCAAACAACCAAGCTCAGAGAGCATCAAGAACTCCAAGAGGGCAAGACAGTGTAAAGCAAAGTGCAGATTAAGGCAAGATGAGCCCAAGTAGGACAAAGTTTAGGTTGAGATAAGGCAAGACTTTCATGTATAGGGAGCAATCTGGAGAGCTCATGTGTGGCTGATGTTAATGATCTCATAAACGGAGAAAGCAAACACTGCTTCAGCATGAGCAGATTCAGCTGAACCCTAAACAGAGACTGGAGAGCTAATCCTGCTTTCAAGGAGAAGAACTTACTTAAAGGCCTTGCCTGTTTTAATAGCTGTTGGTGTCCAAAGGCAGGAATGGTTATAGTTCCTCAGGGTGGGGATTCTCAGAGTTGTAGGAAGTCAACACAGCCTCCTTAGGCTGGTGATGTTCTTCTTGTATTAGAAGTTCTGGAATAGTAAGAACTTCTGGATTGGTTCCATGGTCTACTTGTTCAGCTACCACACAGAGACTTGACTTCTGAAGATTAGGAGATAGATGTTCAAGTGAACACATTGGCCCCAATAGCACAAATGAATCATTATTGGGAGATACAACATATGCCTAAGAATTTTTAAGAGATATTTCGGCCCAACTGAAGAAGATTTAAGGTTGATGTATAAATTAGAAGCAGATGAACAATCTGATCAATTAGTCAAATATTTTTTTTCTACTCTTTCCCAAATCTGCCTGCTCAGATAATGGATCACAGGAGCATATACATTAAGATTTCAAGTGTTAGGAAAACATACTTAAAATAGCACCACCCTGCCAACATAAGAGGATTCAGAAATTTGCAAAAGTCATGGAAAATCTTGAAAATCAAGCAATACTAAGGATTGTCAGGGACCACAGAATATTGATTCTATGGTGGGAGAAGGGGGAACAGAAAATAGTTCTACCCTTTTCTCAACTACAAATTATAGAAATTGTACTCTTAGCTGGAATCAAGATAAGGAGGGAGAGAAAAAGGAAAAAAGGACTCATCTCTTTCATACATGGCCTTCTACCTTACCAGTGGCCTAAAAACTATAGAAGTATTTGTCATTCATAGGTGGCTATTTACTTCAATCCTTCCTCATTTTTTCTCCTTTCATTTTCAGGCCATCTCCAAATCCCAGTGTTGTGTTAATTGTTTTCACTGTTTTTGATCTGCCAACCTTTTTGATCACAGAGTTGATTGAAAGTCTTGGAGAATAATTACTATATAGCGTTTTCAAGAGACTCTGCAATTTCCTGCAGTTGGGTGTGTAAATCTAAAGTGGTTTAAAACAACTTGGGGGAGAGGAAGCCATAAAAAGAAGGGTTTTTTTCTCCCCCCCCCCCCAATCTGGCCAGATGCAGGTGACCCACTTCTCTGGGGACTAATCCATTTGCTTTATTGTTTGCCCTGGAAATGATCCTTTAGTCTGCTGAAATTATTGTCTTTCCCTTGCCCTCTTTCTTTCTTAAAAGGTTATTAAGGAAGACCCTCTGACTATATTGTTACAAGAAATGATTATTTTAAATCAGTTTTCTAGGGCCATTTTTATCCAAGCAAACATACTTAACTATCCACAGTCTAAGTACCAGTTCAGCTGCCTCCAATGATGTTATCAAGACTGAGGTGCTTAATAAAGTGTGTCTTGTTAAACCTCGGGGCTTTCTGGGTCTCTGACACAAGTTTAATTTAAAGATTTGGAGTGGTTCTTCCCTGTACTTTACATTTGTTCAGAATACTGTGCTCCTGTAATCTTCATCTGCTTTAGTATGGCCTCATGTCTATCAGTTGTCCTAAACATTATACCTCTAAGCAGGAAACACAACATATCCTTACTAGAGGATGTTACTTAAAAGGAGCAGACACACAGCATTTTAGCCATTTAATGGTTGACCTAGAACTATTGCCAGCTAGATCAGGTCAGCAGGAACCAATAAGCAGTCAAGAGTAAAGGTGATGCAGCTTAAATTGCTTCTCAAAAGAGGAAGTCATTCTTTACACAAATAGGGCTTTGCAAAAACATTGGAAAGGGGCATTTCACACAAGCAACCCACTCTTTCTTGGAGTATGAAAGCAGCTGTGTCATCCAGAATGCCAAGCATGGCTGCTTTGAAGGTTTTTCCCAGATGTCCACACATATTTACACATGTGCAGCAGCTTTGCTCCACTGGCTAACCTAGCTGTTGTGTTTAAAGGGGAAAGCCTTTAAAGCAGCCATGTCTAGCTTTCTGGAAGATATGGCTGCTTTATTGATTTGAAGAAGGGTGCTTTACTCATGCAATTTGCTATTGTGAAGTGCATTTTTAATACTTCATAAGCCCTGGTGCAAAGCATTAAATAATATTATTTTTTTAACAACTCCTCTCTTATTATGCTATATGTGAAAATTTGCTGTGGTGGTTATGAGTCCTCAGACTAAGGCTGAGGGGCCTGATCCACCAAGTCAGCCCCAGGAGCTCTCAAACAATCAACCACCTGAGATTGACTTGGCAAGGAATTGAGAGGAGTCAGGTGACAAAGGGTCAAATCTTTGCAGGACACTCAACCCCAAGATGCATGCTGGGAGCTTTAGAGAGCTGAGCAAAGGAGGTCTGCTCACCTCCTTAAGAAGCAAAGATGTCAATACCCTTAACTGAGCTGTATTTGCAGCTGCCATGCTTAAGAATAGCAGCCAGCATCTGACTATCCATTGGAAAAAACTCTCCAGTGCCAGATCTATGTTCCTGTATCCTTCTTGGCTCCTTGACTCTCATCTTATAACCCAGACTAGCTTTACGAATTCTCTGGCATTTGATTCCTGACTGCAAAGGACCACAGTTGCCTCCTCTGTTCTATGTGTGTCTCCGGCAGCTTCAACTCTGGATGGGATTTGGTCCTGCCTTCACTGTGCCCAGCTATCAGGTAAGGTTTCACTCTCTTGTATATATATCCCAGAGCACGTGTGTGTGTGCGCGCGCGCATGTGCACGTGTGCATGCGCATGCCCAGGTGGTTTTCTGCCTGCCTTGTAATTTGCTTGAAGTTCTACTCATCAGCAAAAGAACTGTAATGGAATCTGGTGTGTTTGCCCAGCCTGGAATGGGACAGTGGTTGGACTAGGGAATGTCAACATATTTATATGTACTCATCCACGATGCTTTTCTTGGTGCAATGGAGGCCATGCACACTGCCTTCTGAAGCACTGAGGTGCAATCAGTCACCTCAGCCAGCAGCCTCATCTCAAAGGAAGTGACTTTTCACAAGCTAAGCATCGTGGCTTCCCTTCTTGATTCTGCTTTTAGGGGTTGCTTTGCTTCAAGCTGCAATGAAGCAAAGTGCCCCTTTGAAGGGCCCATGTGTGTGTTTGTATTACATAGACCCACAACTATCCCCAATGGATATTTTATTTCCATCCAGCTTTCCCCTCCATCCCCTTTTTATTTAAGACTTTTCCCTATGTGTGTGGTTTTTGTATGCAAATTTTCCAAAAATACACACAGATATACAAACTTTCCTAGCTGTTAGCCCTATCAGGTATTCCAAACTAAAAAACAGACAACATGAAGACCTAAAGCTACTTTTATTAGAGCTGCTATAGTAATACAATCTTACAAGTCTGAATGTGTTTCTTTTTCTCCCTCTTTTATTTTCATAAGAATTAAGAGATGGGGGAGGCTGAGACATTTTTGCAAATGACTTGATCTGGACTCAAATTTTATTTATCTGATCATTGTCTTGGTAACAGATACTCCCTCTGTCCTTCAAGGCTATCCTTTTTATCCACGACACTAGCAGGCAACTCTGGAAGCAAGAGGATTTCTCTGAATGCTGCCACTGCGTCAAAGCAAAATCCCTTCAGCACTTTGAGGTCAAGTGAAATCATGATGAACTTCTTTTGCCCCTGTCCTCACAAGACAACACATTATTAATTCCAGCTTGCCTGTATTTGCCAGAGGCTAGTATAAGTGGTGAATCTACAGATGGCAGCAACGAGCCAGTCTTGGCTGATCCTGGAAAACTAAGCAAGGTTTATCTTGGTTAGCCGTTGGATGGGAAATGCCAGAAGTGCAGACCAGAAAGTAAATAAAACATTCTGAAATGTATTAATGACAAACCACTTCTGTATTATAGCCAATAAACCTAGATGGACATTCTATGAAATAACTCAAAGGAATTTCATCTTATAAGTAGTGTAGTGAAACCCAGAAGCTTGTAGAGCACAGGATTCAGACCAGGCAAATCAACTTATCAATCTCTAATATTATGACAACTAGGCCTGGAGGAAAATGTATGTTCTTCTTGCTTTTCAACTTGAAGCACCCATTTCCTGTGACAGTCATAAGCTGTCACCATTAAAGTAAGCTAAAGATGAATTTTGGGGAAAGCAAGATGAAAGATGCCTTTTCTTGCAGAAACCAACATAAAATGGACTCTGGGAAGTGAGCATGAACCATTCAAAGTAACTGGAGCACCAAATGTGGAACTTCATAAGAAAGGACAATCAGAGAAGTGCCACAATCAAGGCTGTCCTTGTGCTTCCTCTTTTCCTCTCTCTCTTTCAAGAGGCAAGGCAGAAAGGAAAAGTGCTGTTCTCTCTGATTGAAGTAAAGGCTCCTTAATTTCAAATCATCCTACTTCATTCCGAGTTCTTTTTGGAAAGGAAGAAAGCTACCTGCTGTGCAGTAACTGCCTGAACACCTCTCCAGAAAAATCAGTAATAAATATGGATGGATGGTCAAGAGAATGGAAGACCCACTTCTGCAGGCAACCTGTAGGGCTTTATGCAGCATTTGATAGGCCCTCAAATTAAAGAAAGAAAAAAATGAAGTTGGGGGATAAGAGGTTATCAAAGAGGTCCTTCAAATAAAATGCTAATCATCTTCCAAGAATCTCCAAAGGCATTTTATATATTCATATTCAAATAACGTTAAGGGAATACTTGATCTTAACTTGCATAGTGATATCCATCACAAAACGGTTTTGGCCCTGGCCCTGGCTTGTTGTTAGCCTTAAACCGTTGACTAGCACAATACGATGGGTCTCTCCTGGTTCAGAGATGAGTTTATTTGAGTTGAACCAGGTTTCCTAAGTAGGTGGGAATAGAATTTCTGCTGGAGGCAGGTCCCAGGGTACAAGAATGGCCACATTCTGCGCTGTGCTGTTCCTCTGTAGATGGGACAGACGGGGGTCAAGAATGGGGAGCAGGAAGTGAGGTCATAGGATAACTTTTTTCCCCGCCTCCCTCCCTGATTATTTATTTACTTATATTTATTAATATTTCAAGCTTGGACACTGCCCATCTCACGAGGAGGTGACTCTGGGCGGTTTACCATCAAAACCACAAATAAATATTAACTAAAATACAATAAAAATAGTATAAAATACAATAGAACCAAATGCACACATAAATAATATCTTCCAAGATGCTGCCGGTAGAAAAGAGATTAACATACAGGAGCATCTTCGAGGTGCCAGCCACCTGCAGAATTGGTTGCCCCTTTTCTCACCCCGCGCAAGTTGCAGAGCCAGGTCTTAACTGCTTTGCGGAATTATACTCAAAAGAAGCACCTTCCAAGGAGGAACTGCATCTCCAGGGATCAAGCCTTTTCTCCCACCTCTCCCAAGACCATTGGGAATGACTGAATTGAGGAAGCAGAGTAGGGCCAACAGTTCACCGGAGGGGCAATCACTTGGGAGACTTCAAATTTTCCAGACCAGTCATCATAAGGATAAAGCAGTTAAACAAGCAAACATTAATTCCTGGATTCTGCATTGTCTGCTTTTTCCCTTTTCCCTCCCCATTGCTTCTTCCTTGCGTGTCGTGCCCGAAGGCAGGGACAATCAGGTTTCTGTCATCCGGTAAGCCATTCTGGGATTTTTCTTGCGGAAAACAGTTCATTCTTGCTTTAAAGAAAGAAAAGAAAAGGAAGTCAAGGCCTTAATTCTGGCGTAGATAGAGTCAAGCTATTCTTCGGGTATGTTTTAGAAATGAACAAGTTTGGAAATATTGATTTCATACCTCTCCCAGTTATGCCCCGTTTCCCTCCGTTGTGCTGGTGGTACACATTTTCTCCCAGAGCTTTTCAGAGACATTCTGGCACTATATGTCAGTCTCTGCTGGCGAGAAATGAATAGCCTTATTATTGAGTTTGGAGCCGCCTGGATATTTTCAACAGAAAGGTGCCATAAATGCAGTACATGTGTGTTTGCTATTTTTGTTTTGCTTTTGTGAAATTTAGCTTTGTTTATTTTGCCCTTATTTAATTTGGCTTCTGTTTGCTCCAGTGATTGATCGTAAAAAAAAAAAAGAAAGAAAGATCTATGCTTTACAGTCAACATACAAATTCCCAGGTTATTCTAACACATGCACGCGGGCATCCATCACCAATATTATTTTACAATATGTCTTGCTAAAAGCTTCTGGTGTTTATTAGCAGCTGCTAAGACATAACATATGACAAAAAGGGTTCTGATCATCTATTTCTTGGGTTTAAATTTAATTATGTTTCCAGCTCACTGGCTAGATATATTTCATCCTAAACAGCTCTTTCATTTTCCTGCATTCGGTCTTAATCCAACCCACTTCTCATTATTTAGGAATCCACTGATATTTCTTGTCTATCACATCATCTGGGGAAGAGTAGTCCTACAACATTTCCATTTTATAGCTGACTTCATAGGCTGCCAACCTTTTTCTCAGCTGCTTGGGTGGAGTTGTGGTTTGCAAACAGCCCTGTTTTTAGATGGAGAATTGTTTCCATCCCTACCTACAGAATGCTTATTCTCCTCTGTGTGTGTGTGTGTGTTCAACAACTATAAAATAATCAGATACATGGCACATCCTAAATGATGCCCAGCAGCCTTATGCCGTTTGTACCCCATTAGCACCATCTAAGGGAAGAAAAGGGAAAACGGGTTCTATAGAGAATGCAGATTCTTCCTGCAAAAAAATTACATGAGACAAACTTCATTTTAAAAGAATAGCCTCTGATATCTTTTATACTGCAGAAATACCATAACGTGCAAAGGACTGTGAGTGTAAATATATATGCTCTACACTACCAAGGATCCTAATTCTGGATTTCTCCATTCCCAGGGGCCAGGCTGCACGATAAGAAAGTAATGAATTTCCTATCCATCATATAACAGCTTTGTTGTGAATGGGAATGTTGCTTTTATATTAGCTATTCCACTGCTTTTCATTATACATTGTTGGTATGGCTTTTGCGTTTAGGCTGTTTGATTTCCAGGTGCATGTACATAATTGCTGGAAGCCTTTTATCTGAACAGCGGTATATGATCATATCAAGCAATCAACAAATCACATTTATTTTTCTCTTCTACTTTTCTCCTCCGGATACTGCTCGCTCGTGGGAGAGTCACTCTGGCATTTCAATTCAAGGCCAGTTGGAGTCCTTGGCTGGAAAAAAGTGGCATGCCCTTGGAATAGATAATCAATTAAAACAACAACAAATTAGGTCTATAAATGTAAATGTAGAAAATGCGCTTCAAAATGGTGGGCTTTTAGCCTGTAAATGCATGACACTCTGGATTAGTTCATTTTAAAGGTTTACGCTATGCATTGAAGTATTAAGTCACTAAGTGTCCTGCATTGTCACAACACACTACATGTCAGTCTTGCAAGGTGGACCAGGCAGGAAACATGGCCAGATGAGCTAATTCTACTTTATTGTAAGGTTACATTAACAGAATGCTGCAAGTCTGAAAGTGCATCTCTCCCCCCACCCGCTTTACAGCCCAAGAAACTAGGGAGGGTCCCTTCCGAGCCTCTTGTCCTGCCTACAATCCTGCTGCAGACTCAGCTGCCTTTTATCCGATCATTCCCTTGGCTGCGTCTCTTCACCCTGTCTCCCAAGGTCATTCCTACATATCCAGTATGCTATACCAGACACACATACAAAAAAACCCCAAGATTAACACAAGGTAAGCTTAGCCTGTCATGCAAATGCACTTGCTAATCTTCACCTGACCTGTTTAAATGTAATGTGTGAATACAGCCCTGAAACCTCTTAACCATGAGTACTTTTCATGTAGTCGGTCAATTTCCCCCCTTGAAGATTAAAGGCATTTGAAGCCAGTATGTGTATAATGTGGTGGTTAAAATGTTGGACTGGGTCCAAGATGCAAAGGAGTAGAGGATAACCTTGATGAATGAATGCTTAGAATGGTTAAGTAAATGTCAACTTAGTCCTGGAAAGGAAGCAGGGGTGAGAAAGAAACTCGAGATAACTCCACCTTGATTTTGTTTGGTATAAGAGAAGGCAGAGGAAACCCTGACAGGCTTTCAAGATTCTCTTGTGGTACCGCACAATAGAGTTCCTATGGTCCTTGCAGTGTCTGATCCTGGAACAAGAATACCCACGCTCAAGTCTTGTCTCTTCTCTTGGATGATCAGTGGGTGGCTTTGGGTCAATCCCTAACTCTTAGCTGTGCTGGGCGATAGAGCAGGAGAGAAGGGACTGTTATGTATGTCACCTTCTGCTCTTGGAGGAAAGGCAGAATATAAATCTAGCAAATAAGTAAGACAAATTCTGAATTACAATTTGATGCTGAGTACTGGAGGGGCATTCCAGGATTACTGGTACTTCTGGTGTCTACGGCCTAGTCTATTTTATTAGCCAACCAGTGCTGCATCATCCTAGATGAGTAGGGGATTTTGTTCTCTCCAGATGTTGCTGAACAACACCTCCCAATAGCTCCAATTCACTCAGCCAAGGATGCAATATCTGGAGAATAGATTTACTCCCTTACCATCGTATTCCCATTATATCAGCAACAACCATAAGAACAGCAGTTGGAATTATTTTTCATTTGCATGCAGCCATTGTCATATCTGTTGCTGAATTAGCCAGCAAACAGCAAAGAATAAAGGGAGAGTCAAAAGAAGAAATAGAGAGCGCTGTCACAGAAGTCTATTGGGGTTCTCCAAAACCAATATGTATTGTGCAAAGACTGCACGTTCATTCATTGTTGTTGGGAAATCAAATGCCTTTCCTTTGTCTAGATAGTACATTGCTTGGAAATCATATTTTTCTTTTAAAAATTGTAATCTTTTGTTAATGTGTTATAAAACTTAACTGGATTTAAGCAGTCAAGCTTCCCCCCCCCCCACTCCAAAAGTCAGTGTTGACTCCTGGTGACTGCCTGGACAAGTCCCTGCAGGTTTTTTGGGAAGATTTTCGGGAGTGGTTTGCCATTGTCTTCTTCCTAGGGCTGAGAAAGAATGACTGGCCCAAGGTCACCCAGCTGGCTTTGTGCCTAAGGTGGGACTAGAAGTCACAATCTCCCAGTTTCTAGCCTGGTGTCTTTTCCACAGATTTCATATTTTTGTATATTGCTAAATAAAAACAAAATATTTGGGGGAAGTTATTCTCAACCTGTGATTCTGGTGATTTAAGACAGGGAGAAGGTCTAAATATTATCAGTGGCAGCAGACTTTCCAGGAAAATTATACTGGTGAGGGATATCACCATCTTTTTTTCCCAGCTTTCTCTGTGATACAATTTCTGCCATATAATGATTTTAGCACACTTCTGATGCTATACACACTTTTGCCCATCACCCAGTGGCAAGAGAAAACCAGTGATAACGTTTTATTGGTAAATGATGAAAAATTCCACTTTCAGGCAACTCTCGGAAAACAATTTTTTTTCCCCTCTCTACCTCACTTCAGGAACTGATGGAACACAAATTCTAACACATTTCCCCTCCATTTGCGCTTAGTTCTTCCCCCACCACCACTACCCTGGACATTGCCTGCCGTACCCCATACCTCCCATGTTAGGAAAAGCTCTAAAATGATGTTGATGGTGAGTCTCAAAAGGACACAAGCGTTGGAGAAACCCAAAAGGCAACATAAATAAATGATCTAGATGAGAAATGAAAAAAATGAAAGACTAGATGAGAAATGAAAGGGCTCTTTTTCAAGGCCACATTCTTCCAGTTCTTCCATTGGCCAAAGACTACACTGACATGTATTGTGCTGTTCAAGTCTTATTCTGCTTCAGGGACCAGGCTGGTGACTGTTTGCCATGGCAGAATGGGGACAGTTTCAGCAGTTGAAGGTCATGGCTGGACTTCCCCTCTCAGCCAGCATCACCTGCTGGCAGGAAAAATAACCACCAATCACTATCCTTCATGTTGGGTGAGATGGGCTTGGGTGGGGACCTTGGAAAGAAGATTCAGCCAGGCTCACATACGTTATAGTAATCTTTGATTTGGGCTACCATATCAGGGCTGCAAAAATCCAAACTGCCATTAAATGGCAACAAAGACTTACAGAAAGCCATACTATTTTGCTACCCTATAATGCACATCTCCATTTTTGCAGCCCAGATGTTGTACCCTCACTTTTGATGACCTCTCTGGTTTCTGGTTTAACTCAATTTCCAGGTCCTTTATTGACGCTCTGAGAACATTCTGAGCCCTGCTACTTATCTTGAGGCTACACCACAACTTCATAGTACTGCTTTCTTCCCTCTATTCTCCCATTTGGGGTTCCATCAATTTTGTCCCAACTCCTTCACCCATAAGACTGGTTGTCTCTTGCTCTCCACTAACAGTCCTCTTTTGAACTGTCCTTTTCTTGTCTAAAAATCCGGGAGAGAAGTTTTGATCCATCTTTGCAAACCTTCTAGCTACAATCCCAGTTAATTGACCTTTGGCCAATTTAGATGCTATTTTACCATATCTTATTCATTTTCAAGGCTTTAGCTCCAGATACTTCTTCCATAGCAACTGTAACCAAGGCAGTACATCAACCTGGGTACATTATAGCGCAGAAAATGAGGCACCTAGTTACTTACATTAAAAGTCACTGTGAGAACACAAATATTACAGTACCCAGAGAGGCAAATAAAAATACAGTGTTTCTTCACAGGTTCCAGTACTGTCTAGAAGTCCATTGGTTCCCCACTTCCAAACATTAAGCATTTCTAGCCCTGACTGGAGATAACAAAGTTTAAACCTGGGACCTCTTATATAAACCATGCACTGAGTTACATGTATCAATGTTCTGCCAATCATCAGATATTAATACTCATTCTACTACAACAAGCTAGGGATCCAGGATAAATCACATAAGGTGATTTATAAATCTTCTTCAAAAATATCTTTACCTGACCACAACTTATATACAGTGGTACCTCTAGTTACGAACTTAATCCGTTCCGTGACTCTGGTTGCAACTCGAGTTGGTTGCAACTCGAGGTAAATTTTCCCATAAGGTTCAATGTAAATACGGCTAAACAGTTCTGAAACATATGCATTTTATTTTTAAACCTCAAAAACCTTCCAAATGCCACAAAACACACCACAAGCCTCACCGAACATCTCCTTGCTACCGCGATCTCGCCCACAGGAAGCCGCAACCGCGTGGCAGCAGGGAAAATGGCCACGGATCCGGTTCGTAACTCGAGGTGGAGTTCGCAAGTAGAGGTAAATTTTTGGGGCCGGAGCTGGTCGTATCTTGAAAAATTTGTAAGGAGGGGCGTTCGTAACTCGAGGTACCACTGTAATCTGATGTGGAACCAAGCATAAAACACTTTCACAGGGGTTAGTGGCCAGGCGTGGGATGACTATGGTTCAAATTTAAAGCAAATCTATTTTGGAAAAAAAAAACCTGTTCTCAGAGGAAATTTTTCTGAGATTTGCAGCCTAATTTCCCATTGCAAAATATGTACAGTCATGCAGATGACTGAGAGCAAAATTGCACCCAAAAGATGTGCAAAAATGCCTATCAGACAAATACAGAACTCCATACGTTAGGAGAAATCTGTACAAAATACATATGAACTTTTCAAAAACGGAATCCTGAAAATGATGTTGAACTTGAAGGATTAGAAAGATGAGGAGCGGAGACAAAGCAAATTCACGGGATTCTGTATGAAAAAATGTAAATGAGAGCAGTTGTCTTTGAAGATGGAATAATCTCATCGCTTTACTTCTTTATCCATTCAAGGAAAAATCTAATCCAAAGCGCTTCTTTCCTCTATTCTGTGGAATAATTTCGACTGTCAGCATCTTGTACAAGATCTTGCCACTGTCGTTCGACGTTTTTTTTACGAACCCTATTATCAGAGTGCCGGTCTTTCCTCTCTATCTGAGACACTTATCTGCAGCTTTGAATATGCCCATTTTTTTGTCTCAACAAACAGGAAAAAAATGGAAGCCGTTCAACCTATTCCCCAGCAACGCTGTCTCTCTCCAAAAGCTGGTCCTACCGTCTCTCAAATCTGTTTTAGAATGCTTCTGTGCAATTTATTAATTGCAAACACACCGTCTTGGGGTAGGACAGCAGGAAAGGAGAACGCAACGTTTAAGGGGAAATGTAGAAAAAATATAAATACCTTGAATGTATATGTAAGAGTGTGTGTGTGTGTAATGTTAAGAGTCATTAGACTGCCCCCTGCCCCCGTATTTTCCCTGATATTACTTTCCATTTTTAAATCATAATATATTGTCTGGTTGAGCACCTTATCGCCACCCAACAGGGGAATTCAATGTTTGCATTTGGATTTGCATTTATATGGCATTTTCATACACTGTATCTCAAACGGCTGACAGAGCAATGAATCACAGATCCATGGAGTGGTTGGTGGCATGCATTACAAAGACTGTTGTGCCATTCCGCAGGGGTGCCTCATGGCAGCATAGTTGGGGATGTTTGGGTTGCTAATGAATCTCTGCCAAAAATTAAGCCATGAAGCAGCTTATTGGCCCAGAAGGAATCAGCAATCTTTGCTTATTGGGGTAGGATTCATGAGAGGTAGCCAAATGTCTTGAGAAGATCCCCTTAGCTGCAAAGGGACCTGATACCCAGTTCCTGAACTAATGTGTGAATCAGGACTAAACTATTCACAGGCTTTTTTCTATTTCCTAAACCTCCCAACAGAATACTTGGGGATTTTAGAGTCATGAACTTTTCCTATTTTGAAGGCAAATCCATTTTAAAAGGCACATTTAGGAGTAAACATTGAACTTTTAACTTGTGTATGGATTTCTTTCAAGCATTCACACACTCCAAGAAAAACAGGCAAAGCTACCCAAAAGGGACAGAAGCAGAAAAAAAAGAAAAGGATTGTTGTAGATATTATTTTATTTATTTATTACTTGGGCTTATATGCCACTCCAATCTTTATGACTTTGAGCAGCATATATTCCACAGTTCACCAAAAATGTTAAAACAATAAAACCAGATAACAGCATCTATAGATATAGGTATAGATATAGATATAGACATATCAATCATACCACATACAAGCAACAGGGTTATGACAAACATAACCCCACCGCACTCTGGCTCTACATCCTCAGGAAATAGTCAAGGGTTCACCTCCTCCCCACCAGAAGAGCTAGGTCTTGGTAGCCCTCCAGAATGCTGTTAAGATTTATACTCCACTTTTCATCCAGAAGCCCTAAACAACTTATATGATGATCCCCCTTCATTTTATCTTTCCAAGAACAAGCCTGTGAGGTAAGTTAAGTGAGTTTTCATGGCTGAGGGGAATTCAATATATGTATCTCCTATATATCTCCAGTCCAACACCTCAACCTCTATAACATTTGTTGTTGTTCAGTCGTTAAGTCATGTCCAACTGTTCGTGACCCCATGAACCATATCGCGCCAGGCCTTCCTGTCCTTCACTGCCTCCCAGAGTTTGCTCAATTTCATGTTCATTGCTTCGGTGATACTATCTAACCGTCTCATCCTCTGCCATCCCCTTCTCCTTTTGCCTTCAATCTTCTGGCCCTATAATCTTTTCATCAATATCCCAGAAAAATCAAGCAGAACTCCTCTATGGTGGATTTCACTTCTCATGGACTTCAAGAATATATCTACTTTGGACAAGTTCTGCTGGGCATGTCTAGTGCTACACTGGGACTGTGTGAAACTTCACCCAGCTTTGCAAAAGTATAATTATAATCACCAGATAAGAACCCATTAGGCCCCTCCTGTGACACTGTCACAACTAGAGAGAATTGAGCCACTTTTAATTTTCATGCGATCTAGAAATTACTGATTGGATGTTCAAAATTGTCTAACTTTACGATCCCAGAGGGTCATTGGCAGCCATGCCAAATGCCTAGGATCCTTTGCAGTTCCCTTCTGTACACAACAGTTCTGTGCAAACAGAGAGTTTCGATCCAAAATCTGAATTCTATATACTGACAACACAGCAGTAAGAACTGACAAGTTAATGCCTCTCTGATCTGGTGCACTGTGGGTCATAAAACAAAGGACAGGATTAGTGGAGTGTGAGTGTATTTTCATATGTTGAAGAGAAAGGAGCAGGAACAGGTTCACAAGCGTTCCAGTAGAGGTTCATATGCCTTTAATTTCTGCAGAATAGAATCTCATATGGTCCATTTCTCCTGAACATAAAAATATGTTATAATGGAAAGACATGGTTGACCTGTCAGTCTTTTCCTGATGTGTGATTGTTAAACCTGAAAGAGACCTGCCAATCACAAAGCTAGTAGCCCTGAAAGAGAAGAAATTTGTCTCAGAATTTCCTCCTTCCTTCCTTCCTTCCTTCCTTCCTTCCTTCCTTCCTTCCTTCCTTCCTTCCTTCCTTCCTTCCTTCCTTCCTTCCTTTTTCAAGAAGAAAGTGAGATAGTTATAAAGTTACTTCATTCAACAGGAATAATAACCAGATCATATAGGCAGGCATATCTGAAATCCCTCCAGCTCAAAATAGATCTTTTCATAATATCAGATGATGAGAAGGAGGCTTAAATTGGGATTGGACATTATATGCAGCATAAAATAAAAGCACCAGGTATGTGTGAATATGCCTTTTATTATTATTTTTTGACTGGTTGCAACTTGTACATCAGGATTCTTTTCTGCCAGAACTTTCCTTGCCTTCGCTTTTAGGGGTAAACCATTAGAGACAAAAAGTCTTCTCTGAGAACTTTCTCAGCTGCCCCGGAAGGTAGGACTAGGTCTAATATGCTTAAACTGTAATTCAGCGGAATGACTGGATAAGTGTTTTCACAGCAAGAGCTGAATAATAATGGAACCAATTTTTGAGAAGGGCTCCCTAATGGCATTCTTCCATCAGTGTTTGGACCACCATCTCTTGAGGATTCTCTTGCTCTGTGCTATCCCTTCAAATCCATAATTTATAGTTTTATAATGTGATGGGTATAAAAAGGGCATGGAGGATGAGGTTCACTCCAATGTTCATACTGGGATATTCAAGTCTCAAACTTCTTGGAGAGATGGTGCTTCAAAATGGAATAAGGGCTATAGGCTAACCTGAGAAGTCCCAGAAGTAGGTGATGGGAAATTCTGTTTATACTGTTGCCAAGAAAGTTATCTAGAAGTGTCCATTCTCTCAGAATGGACTTTGACTCAAAGGAATTTCATATTTACCTTTTTACAAAACAAAGGGAGCCATCGTGAAGTATCATTTGGGTTGCAAATTTGGGGATAACCTCTACTCTCCTTTCACAATATATCAGGGCAGCCCTGAACAAATTACAGTAGGACATTTAGCACAGTGCATAGTACTACAGCACTAGTTAAAATTCAGCAGGACCAAATGAGATGTAATTTTGCAGATATTAAGTACCTACTGAGCATTAACTGTATATTGCAGGGCCAAAAGGTTTCTGCATCGCATGAAGGGTGCAATGTACAATGCTTACTGAAATGAATAATTAGTGGTGTGTTTAGTAAACAGCACCTTCTGCTCCTTCCCTTGCTCCCCAGCCTCTCAACCCTCTTTATCACAGTCTGCTTGCTTGGTAGCCCCATTAGCAATGTTTGAATAATGATTGCTGTAGTTGAGATTCCAGCCCAGAATAGATTAGCTAATATTCTGTGCCTGCATTCTTCTGATACATTACATGTTTGAATGACCCTGGAGGAACACCATAGGTTTCATCTGGATTATCTCTGCCCAAATTAAAGCACTTGAAATGAAAACAAACTGACCTATTGGACTAAAATTCTTTGGGCTGGTGCCCTCACATTTCCCACTCTTTCACGTCTGCCAATTAAAATGGTTTCTTTTGCAGGTTCGTATGCACAAATCCCACATCCCCCAGCATGTCAGCCTGCAATTTGGTTTGGAAACCAAGGCAATTCCTCAAAAAAAAAAAAAATCCCACCTGACACAATCCAATAAGCCCTGTCAGAGTCTGGCTAATCAAAAACTCTGCCCTTAATCACATCAGTGGCTTCAGCTTCCATCAAGACAGATCTTCAGCATGGGATTTCATGCTAAATTCAATATAACCCAGCATTTAATTGATCCACATTGCAAATGCTTTTACCTCAAGAAGTTGCTTTATTTTTATTCTATTTTATTCTATTTCATTTTGCCTCCATGAGTGTAAAAGCAATGGAAGCACGTGGTCAGTAAACGTTCACATGGCTTACAGTTTGTTGGGTTCTGATTTGGCCCACAGGACAACTGCAGTTTCGGAGTTCCATTGAAGCAGACCTCATTCTTCTGTAGAGAAAGGATCAATCCTTGAGTTTAAAAACTATTTATTATATATTTTATTATCTTATTGCAAAAATGTGCCAGTTGCCCAACCACAAATAAATTAAAAATCACCCAAAACAAAAAACAAAAAAACACAAAAAAACCCCACTCATCTCTCAAAATCTCCCAATAAAATGCATATCATCAAATTGAGCTAACAACGTCAACCGAATCAAACTCCAACAGAACAAAGCAAAATGAAAAGGCAGGCCGACCATCGGTCTGGATAAGTTCAATTTCATGCCTTTACAATGAAAACTACAGGATGAGGCCACAAAACATCAGCGAGTTGTTTCCATACAGTCGGGAGCTGCTCCTGAGAAGGTCTGCTTCCAGGCCTCCCTTCCCTTTGTTTCTGATGGGGTGAGGGCCCTAAAAACCCCCTCCCACTATGATAGATAGGTAGGTAGGACAGGTAGCTCCTGATTGGAAAAGGCAATGCAATGAGGAGCCAAGCATGGAGGACTTTATAGGTTGACACCAACATTCTGAAGTGGATTCAGCTATCACTTGGCAGGCGATGCAGTGACCATCGTATTCTCATCTGTTAGCAAATAGGTTACTGCATTCTACACCTTCCAAATGGACTTCCGACAGCCTCAAGGAGAACAAATGCCAGCAGTCTCATTGTTCACTGTTATAAAGGCTTTCTCATCCCCAGACAGCTGCATTTGGACACCAGCACAAACTGGACAAAGATACCCCAGCTACATCCTCCTATATCCGCTACACAGGAAGAGTAAATCTAGGAGACCCCCCAAGTCATGGACCTGACTCTTTAGGGGAAGTGTGACCCTGTCTAGAGCTAGCCGTGGAACTGGGATAGGACCAGCTGATATACATACATACTGTGCCTTTGTCTTAATGGGATACAATTTAAACTTGTTTGGTCCCATCCAGCCTCGTAGCTTCTGGATGCCAAGGAAGCATTTCCACTGCATTCCCAATCTGGCCTGGGGTGATGATGTATAACTGGATATCATCATCAGTGAGGTAATCCCTCACAAAACCCTTGAATGAGTGTCAGCTAGCTATCTTCTAGACCCAGTTCCCATCTAGTTAATCCCAATATGGTCCATATTCCCTTGTTTCCTTCTGTCAAGCTCCTATCAAGTCCTTCCGTTTACCATAACATCCCAACTGCTTATTCCCCCTTTCACATCCAACACTTTTAGTAATGCTAGAGATGCATCCATAAGCCTTTTCCAAGTATTTTCCCCTCTAATATTGGAGCACAGAAACATGTACTAATTAGATGCTGATCCTGGGCAGCCCTTCTTTTCCTGGAACATAACAAACCAGAACAAAAACAAAGATGCAGTTGTAAGTGTATATTACACTTACAATATTTATGCATTAGGTTTATGTCCTGCCATTCCTCCAAGAAGTCAAGGTGGCTTCCATGGGGATCTCCCTTCACTTCATCCCCTGTGGTCAGACCCTGACTCAAAGTCACCTGGGGCGTTTCCATGGCTGCAGGTAATATTGTAGTGTTGTTTTACCACCATACTAAAATATTCCACAGGCACCAACACACACATACACACACAAGTGATTATGATACAATTGTTCAAACAATTCCATCAAGTAAGACATTTGCTAAAGTAGACCACAGCCCTCTCTCTCTCTCTCTCTCTCTCTCTCTCTCTCTCTCTCTCTCTTTCTTTCTTTCTTTCTTTCTTTCTTTCTTGGGGGAGGGGAACAGTTCAACATTCACTATAGTTCCCTCTTGTATTTCTGAGCAGCAACATTTCAGCTGGTTATGAACACTCATCACTTACTATGTTCTTGGTTTAGGCCAGTGTTTCTCAACCTTGGTGACTTTCAGATGGGTGGACGTCAACTCCCAGAATTCCCCAGCCAGCATGGCTGGCTGGGGAATTCTGGGAGTTGAAGTCCACCCATCTGAAAGTCACCAAGGTTGAGAAACACTGGTTTAGGCTTTTACTAGGGATGTTCAGATCAGTCCACGTGTCTGCATCATTGGATTTGATCCTAATTCCATTGCATCCAATCTTCATGTTCTCCCATAATTTTTTAAAGAATGCAAGAAAAATGTGGATCGATTTTCATAAAAAATGCCTCCTAACATGCACATTTTCCTTCAATATCTGCATTTTCACGCACGTATTTCTCAAAGGCACCCATCTGAGAGACAACCCCTACTGCAAATCTGGAGAAGTGAGGAACTTCAAAGATATCTGTGTTTTGATCCCGGTGGTAATCCAGGAAATGCAAATTAAATCCATTTGCTTAAAAACAGGGTCCAAAGGGAATTCCCCAACTTTGCTAGCTCTGATGTCAGGCTCTTTCAGTCAAGTTAGGCCTTGTTAATCTCAGCTTTCAGTGTCCAACTCTTTCTTACTCTCCTCACCTGCAATGATTTATTGCATGAAAAAGAAACTATATAAATCCATTTCCCTGTCCGCAGGCTGCCAAATGTGATCTGTTGAACCCAGAAGTTAAAGGAAGATTTTCTGTTCACTTTCCCACATTTGTTTCTTCTTTTATTGCTCCCCAAGGCTACACAGGCTTGAATGTGAGGTAATCCATAGATCAATGAGGGCAGATGTAAAACTCTTGCTAAGCCATGTTTTCCCAGCTGGGGGTAAATTCACTGGCCTGTATGTAAAACTTCCTAATTAGAGATGTCAGATCTTTGTAAAAATAGCTTGAAATTGAGGACAAGCTCTGCAAAAGTAAAAAAAAAAAAAAGTAAAAAGTTAACACTTTGCAAACTAAACCTATCCATTAATGATGAAAACAGGAAATTTTGCCGGATTTTCTGGTCAGTAATAATTGTCTTTAATGCATGCTGTTTCATAAGAAAGATGACTGCTCTGTGGTGAGGAATTGCCTTTATTAGAACCAACCAGGCTTTCATAACATTGTCACCAAGATTTTGAGACACCCACCTTTTTATCAGGCAAAAAATTGTAAAACCGGGAGAAGAAAGAACAGAAAAGGAAGGGATAAATAGTTGACAGTGTAGAAAGAACAAAGTCTGAGTGGTCAAAATCTTAAGATGCAGTACAGCACTTTTCTCTAAATTAATGTTTTCCAGAATTTTAGGAACAGCACACCCAGAATCCTCTGTCCACATGGCCATCGACCAATTGGAAATCCTAAGCGATATGGCTTCAATACATTAAGAGTGAACTGAGCTGGAGAAGGCTGCCTAGAAAAAAAGAGTCATAGACTTAGTTAGTCAATTTCTGGTCCATGTCACATTCACCATTGTTCAGATGTAAGTATGAACAAATTCCATGGGAATATTAGCATGCAGTTTAAAAAAAGGAATTGCATTTAAATGCACATTTAAAAAAAAAAATGAAGGCAAAGGATGTGTTCCCATGTTTTGATTTTCCACTTACCTTCTTCAGCTCTGACCCTTGAGAGAACTGCCAAACTTATCATTTTATCCAGAAAGTCTGCACCAACTATCATTTATAGCTCTGGGTCTTTTCTAACGGGTGCAGATTCCACTAAGTACAGTTTCCAGTTTTTCATTCCTGTGGATCCATCATAGAACAATTTCTAGCAGGAAACAAACATAGCTTACAAGGTGGCCAGAATTCTCAGCTTTTTCTTTCTTTTCACACACCAACACTCATCCACCACCCAACATCCATAGCAATGGGAGTATAAGAATTGGTTCTTAGACTGATGAAAATTCAGAAGAACATTACGTAAAGCCGGCTCCAAGCTTCTACAAAGGCCCACCTCCTCGCCAGATCATAAGAAGCCTTTAGAAAGTACATCAGAAAGAAACACAGGTCTAAACTGATTCAAAATAGAAAAATAATCCATTTGCTGGGATTCCTGCGTCCTTATCCCTGCCTACCGAATAGATCTTGCCAAAAAGCAAACTCTGTGAGAATCATGCATGGAAAGGAATCACTTTCAGTTTTAGGCAGATGCCAAAAAGCCTGAAACTTGGTTTGCAGAGGCTGCGGTCTCCATGATAATGTGACCAAACAACTAGTGTATTTATGTGCTTATTTCAAAAAATGCTTTAAAAAGGTTCAGCCTCTTCACTGGCTTGTCTCCCATTCTGTGTGCACAGGGTGTTCTTTTGCTGTGGAAACAAAGACAAAAACCACCTTGCACGTTGTCAGGAGCCAATAACCCCTCTCAGTCCTAAAATAAGATGAGGTGTTGTACTACCACCTGATAACCAAAGAATTTGCCACCTGAGTCAAGCAAGTTTGGGGGTTTCAGAAAAAATCCCTTTACACTAAGAACTAGTCATGGAGGACTCAAGAGTCCATGCTACCTCTGAATAGTCACTTTAGGCCTGTATATTTTATTAAGCATCCAGATATAAATCTGATAGTGTGGAAATCTGTAGCATAACAGAACAGAATTACACCAGTCCAAACTGTGAGGCAAGAGAGATATTGAAGGCTGTGCTTCACGGTGTGAAATTTCCCGAGCTGGCCAAGAGAAAATTGTTCTCATCTGTAATCAAGATCCTCATTTGCCCTTCTAAATGCTTTACAGGTTCATTTTTCTTCTGTTCTTTACCTTCCTTTCCTTTTGTCCCAACCCAATGACCCCTTTCCTAGTCTAGGCACTTCGGCCTTTCGGCTCCCGTGGGTTTTGCAGAAAATTTCGTAAACACCTTTGATGTGCTTTCAACTTAATGAAGGCTGGCTGGGAGAGAAATGAAGAAGAAGGGTATCTTGGGAAAGTAGCATCAGGCTCCATTCTCTTCAAAAGGTACAAAGGAGCTGTTGCCCGTGCCTGCGAACATTCAGCAAATGGCCCTTTCCATGCAAACGCTCCAGTGGTTGCCAGCTATTTATTGATTTATTTGTGGGTCAGGCTGGCTGTAACAGGCAATCTCTTGTTCATATACAGGGCTTCTTTCTCCTTTCTCCGTGTAAATGGCAAGGCAGGGCGGATGTGTCTCACAGAGACGTGCAGGCTTGTTCTCCTGTTCAGAAGTTTAAATCCTAGGAACAGCAGACCTTGTGGGTGGTCACTGTAGAACTTCTGTAGTTGGACTACCAGGCTTGGTTTTCAGCTGGTGCTCAAACCCTCGCAAGCCCTTAGGAGTTGATGGAAGGAAGGAATAGAGAGCTTCCTGCCTCCAGTGAAGGTAATTTTAGGAAAGAGGATGCTTGGCAAAGGGTTGGAGATCAGGGAGCCTGACAAGTATTCATTCTGAGCACTGTGGGCCCTGGAAATCTGAAGGAGAGGCAGGTTATCTCTAAACCAAGGTCAATGTCTACACCAGTGTTTCTCAACCTTAGGAACTTTAAGATGAGTGGACTTGCTGGCTGGTGAATTCTGGGAGTTGAAGTCCACTCATCTTAAAGTTCCCAAGGTTGAGAAACACTGGTCTAGACCCTTCGGGATGAAGTCAATTAACTAGAAATCCAAGGTCATGAATCCATCAAGCAAAGGTATCTCACTAAATATAATCCACATTCAAAAGAAATAAAGTTCCTCTTGGAAGCCAGAGAATTTGCCATCAGAGTCATTGAGTTTTCTGGATGAAAAAAAAAAAAAAATAGGAAGGGCTAGATACAGAGTGCTCAAGATACCTACTGACACCAAGTAGTACCAAATTACAAATCTCCCTACCTCGTCCACTACTCCTATTCATGTCTACTAGATAAAAAAGTGTACTCCTAAACAATAAAGCAAGTCACAGCAAAACTATTCTTATTCAGTCTCTGAACTTGCATTCCACTTCCATGGGAAGAATGGTTGAACCATTTCTTTTGCCCCAAGCAGGGAGCTTTGCAGCAAAACCAGTGGCCTTCCATTGTCCATGACTTACTCTACAAGGCAGAGTAAGATGTTTATGCAGAGTATTTATTTATTTAGTTATTTATTTGACAAATTTTTATGGCCGCCCAACTCACACACAGTGACTCCAGGCGGCTTACAAAGTAAATCTCCAATACAAAACCCCCATCAACTCCCACCCCCCATGGAAATATAAAACAAAGGTTGTTTTTTTTTCCTCCTTCCAGGCCAATTCCAATAAACAAAGAAAAGTTTCACTGCTGCAGTGAAGATCAGTTTAATTTAGAAACAGAGTTCCTGATAATAATGACACCATTGATCACTGTCCATTTAAACTGCTAATTATCAGATTCTTTGTGTTGACAGATGATCATGATCCATCAAGTTTCTCAACTGTTAGGAAGAAAGTTGCAATTTCAAGCAGAAACCAATATCATAAGCTTATTTCCACTCTGTTGAATTCTTCTCACTCCAAGTGGGCATTCATAGCAAAAGCCAATAACAGAAAAGAGCCAGCTGAAATTGGAAATAGAAATGCCTAAGGTGGGTTATGGATATGATGTGATTTACATGGAAGAAAGGACTGCAAAAACAGTGTAGGTTTCACTTATAAAGACGCAGATTGATCCCATGTCATATCAAAGGTATTTAACATGACAAAGAAAATGGTAAGGCATTTTTGAAGAATATCTTTTTTTGTCATAAAATAAAATATAGAATGCACACGCACGTGATATTCTGAAGAAGAAGGAGAAGAAGAAGAAGATGATGCAGTAAATAGGCAGCCAATCCTTTTATTTCCCAAACTATCTCTAAAAAAAAAAACCCTTGGTCAGATATTAAGCTTAAATAGAAATGAGTTGAATCCAGAACCAGTTTATAAATTATATACTACATAAATACTGGTGCTTAAAATGTACTTTGTCATTCTGTTTCATATCCATCCTTGATAGCAAAAAAAAATTGTTTTCTTCCTAAAGAAAAAGAAAAATGTCAGTGATTTTGTGAGTAGAGACAGGATACTTGTACATATGTGATAGCGATGGGATGGGTCAGTATTTTCTGTTTTTCCTTGTCACTGCACAGAGACCTCTTTCCAGAGAGGTGGAGCCTCCCTGGTTCCCATATTTCCATTCAATTCCATAGGAAAATGCTGGCTGGGGAATTCTGGGAGTTCCCAGAAGAAGTCTACCCAGCTTAAAGTTGCCAAGGTTGAGAAACACTGTCTTAGAGGGCTGGAGAAGAAATGGAATAGAAAAATCAGCAAGTTGCTCCCAGCCCTTTAGCAACAATAAAGTCATCTGAAAAGTCCCACCCAAATGAAGATCAAGTAAACTTAAGGCACATTTTGAAAATGGGAGAAAAACAGAAGCCCCTCTTTCTGAAAAAGAAAATTTGAGAAATTGGGGGGCCAACTCCAACTCAGTACCTTACATAAATGCAGAAAAAGAAGAAGCAGGAATAATACCCATTCTCCCACCCATCAAAACCCTTTCCTTCCCCCAAAGTGTTACTGCAGCCTGCAAGGAGACCAAAGGCTTAGCTTGACCTGCAGGGTGTAGCAAGGATGAAAAAGCAGAGGAACGCGTTCACACTGAACACCAAAGCACTCCTGCACTGAATATGAAAAATGATTCATGAACAGCTCAGTTCCACATGGAAAGTCTTCCCATCCCTGTGCTACCCGGGGCACACCCTCTTTCTTACGGAAAGCATGTGCAACTCATTTCCATAGATTCCAACCCTCCTGAGATAGGTTGGCCGTGTGCTGCTCCCCTCCTCCTTCCAGGGCTGTTCAGCTTCAAATGATTCATTCCTCCAGCTAAAAGAAATGGGTATCTGAATTCAGTGGAGATAGATACTGAGTGCTGAGAACCATCTGCTTTTCTGACCAGTAGTTTGAGGAGGTATAGAGGTCATCCCTCATCTGAACCTCAATTAACTAAGAACATTGCTCTCCTCGGCTTCAGAACTGGCAACTAGCCTTCTGTAATAGAAATTAGAATTGCTGTACACTGCCATGGGGAGCTGCATGTAATTAGCTACTTAGCAGGCAGTCTTGCTGTAGAAATGTATGTAACCATCTTATTTAGAATATAGACTAGCATTCTTCAACCTAGGCTCCTTCCAGATGTGTAGACTTCAGTTACCAGAATTCCCCAGCCAACGTGGCCACTGCTGAGAAATCTGTAAGGCCGCACATCTAGGTTAAGAAAGGCCAAGCCAATTGTTTAAAATAAGTGTAGGCAAACTCATGAATCCAAGGGGACCCACAACTCTTCCTTATTGTGCTGCTGAGATTCGATGATGGGATTTTCCACCCCAGCTGAACTTTTTGGAGTTAGGCTCAAAACACTGTAGGACACAGCCCACCACCAAAGCCCCAAGATCAGAAACATTGGCTGAAGGATGTCCAGCTCAGCCATGAATAAAATATGCCTTCGCACAGCGGAGGCAGTTCTGCCTATCAGAGAGAGCGAGAGAGAGAGAGATCACTTCAGGCATTGTGTTGAGGAGTCAAAGGAATCCAGGGAGAACGCTGCAAGTTAAGTGGAGAAACTGACATACATCCACCTACCTAGGGGTAGACAGGTTCTTTCTGATCGTAAAGACAGCACTGTGCTTGCGGTTACCAGATCTATAGATCCTGAAGCTTTGATATAAGCAGAAAAAGTAAATGTGCAAAAAAGTTGGCTTCTTGATGTCACTGTTAAATAAAAGTCATAGCAGAAAAAAATGCAAGTCATTCATTTCAATCCCAATAGTTCTCAGGAGAGACCAAAGGGGGGGGGGGGAATAATAGAACCCCAAACAAAACACTTTCTACTCTTTCATCTTGAAGAAAAATATTTTCTGCGTTCCAGAGAGGTCTGCTGAAATTCATTTTTACCTGCATGCTGTCCTGGAGGAAGACGCTCGCAAATAGGTTTGAAGAAAGCAGCCGGACTTAAGGAGAAAATTGCAGAGCAGAATTGCACTTCTCCTTCCCGGTAGTTTCTGAAGATTTTAATTAGATATCTATCATTCTCATTAGCATTGCTGTAATTACAGAGAATTACGGAGTAGAGGATGGGACTCTTTTGTTCCTTGAGGTCTAACATGGGAAAATAAGGCAAGGAAAGGAAAAACAGCAGATTTTTTTACAAGCCAGAATTTCTGGGGCATGTAATAAAGCACCATGTCTTCTAAATGATTTTGAGATTATTATTATTGGATGTACGTCAGAAAAAATTAAACTCGTCACGTCAAAGCCTAAGTCCTTTTGCAAACATGTTGGGGTGCATCTGTAGAAAGAAAAGCATCCATTACTTGTTTTTTTCCTTGAAATTCCAATCAGTCAGGGTTCCAACTCATCAAGAGAACATTTCTGCCTTTGTTTACTTGGTTGTAGCAGCAGTAGACAACTTAAGTCACCAAGCTTCAACCTAGCTTACTTCACAGAATTTTTATGGGGGGACAATATTAGGGGAGATCTCCAAAGAAGCTACCTTGGGGTCTTTTAGGAAATGAACAAAAATACGGTGGACTTTCTTCCTATTTCCCTTTTTGGGGACCTCTTGCCTGATGAAGAGCTGTGGATAACACACAAAATTACATACTCTTTTGTTTCATGTTGATTGCCCCCTTGGTTGATCTTAAAAAGCTAAATTGGATTGGATCCAGTTAGGACTTAGATGGGAGTTTACATAGAAACCCCAGAGCTCTGGATTAGACTAGGAAGTGACATTTTCATACAAACTTATTACATGGTGAACTTTCTAAGGCAAGGTGGTGTAGTAGTTAAGATGTTGGACTTTGTCCCCGAGATGAAAGATCAAGTCCTTCAACCATGGAAACTCGCTGGGTGATTTGGGGCCAATCACTCAAGCAAAACATACAAGGTTGCTAATCGGGAAAAAACAGAGGAAGGAATATTATACACTTGAGCTCCTGAAGGAAACAGCTTTCATGGAAATCAAATGAATACATCAATAATTAGCAGAAACCTATTGGAGGAAGGCAGTGCCAAATCACTGCCATACTGTTGGCAAGCAAATTGTATGACCTGCCCATGAAATTACCAGGAGTTGAGTTCAACAAGAAGACTTGGCTTGAATAAAAGCAATATCAACCTATGATTTGGAAGTTTTTTCTGCTCATAAATCAATATGCTTGGTGGTTGTGTAGCATAGAAAGGAATTTATGTACATTGCAATCCCCAGGTGCACAGCAAGCTTCTGATAACTTTGGTATCCAGCCCGATCTTCTCCGTAGCCACTGTCCCATGGACATTTGAGTTGGCTAGGTAAGCATCGTTTGGTTTTTGTTGGCTGGTTGTTTAGAAAACAGAGAGTAGCCTGCTCAAGATGAGTAATGCTCTGAATTGCTAGAACCAGCTGCAATTATCAGGCCCTTCTTTTATGGTGAAGAGAGACAGAGTTCTTCAATTCTCTCCAGGATTCCCATTCCCATTATACTTCAGATGGGACCATCTCCACGTATGGAGTCCAAGGCAATTGCTCCACCCACCACTTTAAAAATGTTGTTGATGTGCCTGTTCTTCATTCTACGAGGACTTTTTATCTTTCACTGGCTTTCTAAGTTCCCTCCATATTAAGAAATGTGAATACTTGAGTGTCCAAAAAACAACATTATATGTAGTCTAAAAACACACCATGCCCTGGGAAATGGAAAAGCAAATCAATAGATGAAGATGCATTGAGAGCCAAAACTAATTTGTGCCACTTCTCCAGTCTTCTCTAGTCTATGCTGAGAACTACTGGAACAAACACTCCTTAAAAGCTCAGTGTTGTGGCCTTTCATCAACTTTGTTGTGGGGGAGGCATACCAATAAACCGAAGGTCAGTCTCGCAATTTTTGTGCCCCCTTAAGAAAAAGAAAAACCAGTGGTGTCTTGAAAAAACTCTATATTTCAAAGATGTTCCTTTGGACCTGTTATTCAGCTCATGTCCAGGTTTACCAATCAATCACTGAAGTGTCTCAAGGATACAGAAGTATTAATCTCAATGAACCACATCAGAATACCACAATATTTGAATGCATAAGCTGCTCTCCATTAAAACTTCTTTAAAATTCCCTCTGCCCACTTTTCACAACATTTCTCTGTGTTCATTTGATTGAATAGATGACAATATTCATAACTATTATCATAAAACTTATCACACACCAAAAATATTATGGAAGGAAGGAAGGAAGGAAGGAAGGAAGGAAGGAAGGAAGGAAGGAAGGAAGGAAGGAAGGAAGGAAGGGAGGGAGGGAGGGAGGGAGGGAGGGAGGGAAGGAAGGTTTCAGTTTTCTGTTTATCTTTTAAATCTAGTCCTGTTACTGCTGAGGGTTTCATTAGCTCTATAAAGGGAAATTGATACGACTCCATTTCAGATGCCATCAGCTATTTGAACTCTGGTTTTGCGTTTCACAAATCCTCTTAGCTGTTTATCATGACAGAAATCAAAAGTATCTACTTCCATTTTCAAATAACCACAGTTTAGAAAATCATCCCAATGAAACACTATAGTTAAATTGTATTATGATTAGCTGAAAGAAACCTACTTTATAAATTACCCCAACTCTGACTGTAGAGAAGTTAAATTTTCCAGAAAAAGCTGCAACTCATGGTTGTAAAAGGGTTAGGACCAAAATTAATTTTGTATACCCCTAAAAATGAACTGGCCTGTTTATGATTTTCAAACTGACCTTCACTGTAGTTCTTCAATAAAATGTATATACAACTCCATCAAAATAACATTATAATAAGGAAAATATACATTGAAATGTATGTAAATGTTCACTGACTTTTTTTTTTAAAAAAAGATACAGAAGAGGGATGGAATAAACTAAAAAAGGGGGGGGGACATTTTAGAAAGTAAAACAGATTCATCCATAATTGGAAAGAAGACATAATTCTCTCAATATTTCCTCCCATAGATACTCTTTTTATTCAGTAGTGGCTTTACAACCATGATTACAGAATAGAATAAGGGTTTTAATCTATGCGTTATTATGACCACTTTGCATAATTATTTCTTTTTTAAAAATCTTACAGTTTCTTAAGAAATTCATCCATGGTTTCTGGTGTTACAGAGAGAGAGCTGAGAATCCTCTGAATGGGGAAGAAGGCAAGGATGAATGTGATTCAGGCAGAAATCTCACATGCCCAGGGTAAATACTACATTTTTCTGAATCGCCATCCATAAGTTAATTTTCCTTCCCAATGTTTCTGCCTTACCTAATCTTGAAACCATTAAGCTGAATTTTAATTTGCTGAGTGGAAATGAAGTCTGCATAATTGACAAATGAGGGAGCATGCCCTCAAATAGAACTGGGTGAGCATCTACATGTTGGTTAAAAAAAAGAATGGTCACACACTCTTATTAATCAAAAGTACACGGCGATGGAATAGAAAAATTGTATAGATCAATGCAAAACCTGTAACATGACTTTATAAATCCATAAATGCACAGGGAGGAATTCTGATCCTACAAAACAAGTCATGTTTCTATCAATATGAGGTGGCCACCATGAGAAGAATTTCAATTTCCTGGATTAATTTAGATCTAATTCATCCACTGCAGGACCAAAAAAGCAGCTCCCTGTGAGATATAATTAGACACTTATCTTAATTAGATCATAAAAACATGATAGTTGTTCCTCTAATTTGATCTCACGTGGCATCCAGAAAACAAATGTAAGTCTCAGCAGATCATCGGCTGTTTGAAAAGAGCCAGTGTGCGTTTATTTTGATCCAATTTGTAGCTTAGTTTTCTGCCCATAGGGGTGTCCACTGGTTGAAGAAAGGGACAAGGCTTTGATCATGCATCACAGCCACCTTTTGGATTTTTGGACACCTCCCCTCCTTCTCCGTGGATGCCCCCACCACAGAGTGCTTTGCATTTTATACTAGACTATTTTTTCAAAAATCTAGACAATACTTGTGCCAAGTTGACTATTGCTTTCTTTTCAATGAGTTCCAATAATAAAACCAGATTTATTATGTGAGGGAGTACAGAGAGTAAAGAAGATGATGGAAATATGCAGGAACGGTTACTGGGGCAAAAGGGGCTGAAACATTTTTTTAAGTCCAGAGCAAGGAGATAACATTCAGAAGGGGCTCAGACAGACCCCCCCCCCCCCCAATTCACTGGAGTATAAGAAGGGGGAGGAAGTACAGAACAGTCAGACTTGCAAGATGCTGTTATTAGAGCCCATCTCAATCAAAGTAGTTCCAGCCTTCCTGTGAAGTTAATTTCCTGGTCTGGTCTACTTAGCAGGGCTGACAGGGAGAGATAAGCCACAGCTGGGCCCATTTCATTTCATTTCATTTATTTATTAAATTTATATCCCACCTGTTGTTCTGGAACTCAAGGCAGCATACGTAGCACTTCCTTCTCCTCCTCCTCCTCCTCTTTCCCACAACCACAAGCTCAGTAGGTTGGACTGAGTTGCAAGAACTGGCCCAAACGCATCCAGCAAGCTTCTATGGCTGAGCAGGTACTAAACCCATTGACAGACCAACACCTTAACCAGTGAAATTGACTTGAAGCTCCACTTCAGCAAATTACCAATTATTGGCAGTGGGATGTGTGTTTGTATGCATGCATGTTTCTGTTTGAATAATGCAATATAATTAATTGAAATAATACATAAAGATATTATTGTAATCTAAAGATTCCAGCACTTCCAGGGTTGCTGAGTCCTTGGTGCTCCCTGAGTTTGGTTGTTTGCTTGCAGGCGTTTCATTACCCAACTAGGGAGCATCATCAGTGCGAGGGAGTGTGGGGTTTGCTCCCTGTTTATATACAGTAGCTTGCCCTGCCAGTGTTGGTGGGGTGTGGTTTTCTCCTTGGTAGTTCCTTGATTATTGTTCTCTGCTTGATTGTTTGTCTGGTGTTGATCCCTGCTTATCTGAAATGTTGGCTGCTGGAGAGAATGTATTCTAGTTCTTTTGTTTCCTTCCTAGGTTTTTTATTGTCTCTTTTGAATGGTGTATAAATGGGGTTTATTTCTATGTGTCTATTGATGGCTGATTTGTCAGGATGCCAAGTTTTCAGACGTTTCCTAGCATTTTGGCATTGGGACTTGTCTAAGATGCTATCAATTTCCCAGTTGAAACTCTGGTTGAGTCTGTCCATGTTTTGTGAGATTAAGGAGTTTTCATCGTTTTTTCTGACTGCTAGTTGGTGTTTATGGATGCACTCCACAAACCTTCTGCCTGTCTGTTCTACATAGTAGCTGTTGCAGTCTTTGCACTGTATATTGTAGATGATTCCTGTTTTTTCTTCTTGGGCTACTGGGTCTTTTGGTTTGCTTAAGATGTTTTGTAGGGCTTCAGTTGGTTTGCTACGGTTGATGCCGTGTGGTTTTAGTAGTGTGTTGGCTGTTTCTGAGATGTTTTTGATGTATGGAAGTGTTATTCTTTTCATAGATTGTACTGGTTGTGCTGTAGTAGGTTGTGTGGTCAGGCACTTTTTGATAAAGTTGTGTGGGTATCCACTTTGTTGGAAGATATTGTATAGGTGATCTGTTTCCTCTTTCTGGCATTCCAGGTCCCTGTGTTGTGTTAGTGCTCATCTGAATAATGTTCTTACTCAGCTCCTCTTGTGAGAGGTTGAATGTTACTTTGGTAGTGGAGCACTTGGTTAGTGTGGGTGGTTTTCGAATGGATTTGGGTTTCTAATTTGCCATCATTTCCTCTGCTGGTAAGAATTTCTAGGAAGGGTAGTGTGTTGTTGTTTTCTTCTTCCCTTGTGAATTTTATTCCATCTTCCAACAAAATGGATACCCACACAACCTACAAGTGGGGCTACCAGGAAATTCCAGAAAAGAAGTTCAAAAATTACACCCTGGAAGAAGGCAATGGCAAGCTCTACTATATTGCTGCCAAGTAAACGACATGACTGCGTCTATGGAGTCATCAGAAGTTCAACTCAAAGAAAACTTTAATTTACATTGGGAACTATGTATATTCTTGCATTTAGTTGGTGAAAAAGTGGCCAAAATGTGGGTTGAATGGCTTCTTTTTCACTGGATAATCTTATTTCCAACAGTTTGCAGCCTTCACATCCCTATATGGACAGGTCAATATGGTCATCAGGAATCCAGACTAATTTAAGGGAATTGTCAACTTCTACCTTCCCAGTTTATCAGATAAGAATATTATAGCAAAGTGGAGAAGCCAAATTTTGCCCACTTTGATGTTTCAGACTGTGGAGTCCTTGGGGTTCTCTGAGCTTGGTTGTTTACTTGCAGACATTTCATTACCCGATTAGGTAACACTATCAGTGCAAGGGAGTGTGGGGTTTGCTCCCTATTTATATTTTATATTATTTTATATTATATAGTCTATACTATTTTCAGAGATAAGAGTCCCACCTATTAGGTAGAAATAGGTATGCATTTACAAGTACACCTTCTATTTATGTATTAGCTGTATTTACAAACATATTTAACCAGGCTAGAGATCTTTATAGAACATGCTAAGTTTAGTTAGAGTTCATCTTACTTACTTTTTGTGAGTTTGTAAATTTTGTGTCAGCTCTGAGGTGTAGATCAGAGCAAGAAATCAACTCCACATTAAGACTAAACTACATCTATTAAGGAGAGCCAGTTTGGTGTAGTGGTGAAGGCACCAGGCTAGAAACCAGGAGACCATGAGTTCTAGTCCTCCCTTAGGCACGAAGCCAACTGGGTGATCTTGGGCCAGTCACTCTCTCTCAGCCCTGGGAAGGAAGCAATGGCAAACCACTTCTGAAATCTTGGCAAAAAAACTGCAAGGACTAATCCAGGCAGTTGCCAGGAGTCACAACTGACTTGAAGCCACCCTCCCAAAAAATCTATTAAGATGGGCTATAGCAACATAATCTTGCAAGTCTGGATATGTTTTACTGCCTCCCTCTCTTATACTAATGTGAATTAGGAGTGTGTCTGTCTGAGACATTTTCCCATTCCTCCTTCCTTGCTTGGACTTAAACAATGTTTCCCTCCTCATCGCTTTAGTAATGGATCTCACCTCTCTCTGCCAAGTTCATCCTCTTTTCTCTTTACATTGTGTGATCCCAGGCTGTTTTGTTATTTGGTAGTACAATGTATCATGTAACCTCTGGAACTGGGGTTGGTTTAATAACAAGGTTCAGCATGTTGTGTGAACGAGCCCAAATCTTTAAAAAATGAAGGAAATTGATTGCTTTTTTTTACCCTGTCTCCCTTTACAACCTTACTATGAAATAGATTGATGGTTCACAGCAAAGCCAATTGTAGAGGGACCTGGAAGGATTTTGCATAGCCATATATTTCTGAAATAGCTGAAATATTTTCTCCCAATGTCAGTGAGTTAACTTTGGGGTGATTGCTGAATATAATGAATGTTAAACTTTAAAGAATGCATCAGGTTCCTTGCTGGCGTGATTGACACAAATGAGCCTTTTTTACCATCGGACAAGGACCATTAAAGCCCTAGTAAAGAGAGCCATAAAAATATGGAGTGCAAAGGACCGGCGGGCATCAGGGAGATGGCATGGCTGCCATTAGGAAAAGATGGAGATGGATCGTGGACATTTTTATCAGCGTGTGGAGGTTGTTACATTTGATAGAGTAGCAAAGCAGTTAAACTAGGGGAAGGACTCTGGTTTTGGAACCCAGTGGCCAGACACGTGTTGTATCTGCTTTAACAATACCCATTTACTATGTTTGCAGAATATGCAGTGCAAAATCATATTATTGCTTAATTGATGGTTTGATTCACACACAGCCATGGATCAGCAATTACCAAATCCCACTTTAGCCCATTTTCGTATAGCATTGTGTGAATCCATCTAGCATTTTCCCTACAACAGAACACATTCTACCAACTAGACCACTTGTAATACTGGAAATGTTTAGCAAGCTATCTTGGAAATACAATGTTTTACTCAGCTCATTTCAAGATGGTTCAGCTTTCCTTATCATAAACTACAACTTAAATCAGTCCCTTGTACTCCGTCCAGTTTTGGATGTTTGTATTGGCTATAACATCTGTTGAATCAAAATTATAATCCCACTCCCTTTAAATAAGATCATGCTTTAGGTCATCCTAACCATAAACCTATAACTTTTCCCACACTCACTTATTGTTTCAGGGATATTTACTGCTTTTTTCTCTTTTATTCACAAATGTAGTCCCAACCAGTCAGGGACCATGTAATAAATGGTGTGTAGCAACCAGACTTGGCTACAGTATGATGCTATTGTGAACAATGAAATCATCTCAGAACAAAAACAACATTGGACAATGAACTGGATAATGTCATATGATAAATCTGAAGGGGAATAATCAGCCCAGGGTGCAAGAGAGTATGAAGAGAAAATGACCAAAATTAATCCAAGGAAGGAAGCCGTTTCCTTGATTACAACTGCTAAATAGTTTTCAAAAACAGTGAATAGTTTTGGGCAAATAATCAGAATAATAATTATTATTATCTCTAATTAGTGCTTTTACAAAGTTCAAGGGATTTTTTTGGAAATGGATTGTCTTAATAATCCCTACAATAACCTACAGGTATCATGCAGGCATTATAGCTGAATGTGCTGGACGCAAAGCTATCAATAAGGGTTAGCAGACCAGATTCAAAGAGCCATTTTAGCTATAATACAGCTGTGGTCAGTAAGATATTACAGGCCTCTATGCCTCATTTTTCTTTTCATTCATTTTGGTTTCCACATGTTACTATAACAACATTATTCTACACTGCCACAATATTTTACATTTTCTCTAATAATGACTGAGTTGCAAATTTTCTGAAAGGAAGCATTTTAATGAACACGGATTGAACATTTTTTTTTTAGTAAATCACATGAGAAAATATATGAAGTTGTTGTTACAATGCTGTTTTTTATTCATTTTCAGTATGACTTTTTAATAAACGGTTTAATTCAGGAAGTTTGACACAAGACTACATTTATTTTGCATATGCCAAGCAGAAGTGTAAATTGGCTCTGTGTAGAGGAAAGTGGAAATCAAAGCTACTCTTCCCATTTCTGTTCCCCAGTCACAGTAGCCTTTGAGGAATTCTGTCTGGTGGAATCCCCAACAAACCACAATGATCCCAAAATGGCTGCTGCTACATACTGGTGTCCTGATGTCAGACACAGGTACATAAGTTGATGTATTTCCTTCCATGTCATAATTTGTCCCATGATTCTGTCCCTGTAAACCCATAAATAAAATCACCTGATCTGCACTTCTTTGATATTCTGAAGCTCACTTTGTACCTCTCTAATGCAGTGTTTCTCAACCTTGGCAACATGAGGATGTGTGGACTTCAACTCCCAGAATTCCCCAGCCAGCATTCTCCCAGAATTCTGGGAGTTGAAGTCCACACATCTCCAAGTTGCTAAAGTTGAGAAACACTGCTCTAATGGATTTTGAAATCCCTGAAGGGTCCCTTGCAACCCTCCAAAATTTAATCCACAAATCACACTAAGCCATTATCTAATTTATCTGATATGAAGGATATAATACTGTTTTTATTAGATATTTTGACTGCATCTGGCCTTAGGGCTGCAATAAACTTCATTGATTGACATGAACCCTACTAGTAACAACATACTGCCTACACAATCTTGGGTACCCACCAAACTCCCCACCTTATCTAATTCTATCTTTTAAGATTCTTTTTGCTTAAAAAAAGGGAATGGGAAGCCAGCTTCTGGCTTAACCTACAGTATGGGTTCTTCAGCATCAATGGGCCTCAGTGAGCCAACAAGGCTTCTTAGGAAATAAAATGGCAGCTTACGGCCACCCAGTACATGGCTGCCATTTGGTATATGGGCATTTTGTGTACTCACCGTTTTGTGACACTGCTTGCAACATGTATTTGGAATTGCACGTATGCCCACCAGCCTCCAAATTGGGGGATGCGTGTTGTATGAAGTTATTATCATTTGTAAATCTTGGTTTATGGCTTAGCATGAATCCAGCCACTGTGTTTAATTCAGCAAATTATTTATGTTATTATATTCATATTTCCCTTTTTTCCCCCTCTGGGAACTCAAGGTCCTATCATAGTTCCCTACAAGAAACCTAGGAGGTTCCTTCAGCTAGGGAGACTGACCCAGAGTCACCCGGACCAAATGGGGACTTGTATCCAGATCTCCCTAACCCCATACATGTAAATAGGTCCCAAGATGCAAAGAGGTGGGTTCTTTCTTCCCCTCGCCCAGGCCTGGGGGGATCTGGTAAACCTCTTAACAGCCAAGTGTGAGGAATCCTGGGAGTTGTAGTTTAGCAGCAACCAGAGAGCCATCCCATCCCTGCCTACTTCTACCTCAGAGCATTTATTTTAATCGTGCATCATCACAGGCCGTGGGACTTTGCCAGTCCAACATCTACCGTGACTTGGACATGAATAAACCTCCTTATACAAGGCCAGAGAAACATGACCTGCTTGTTAAAACTGGTCAGAGGAGATAAGCCATCATTTGTCCCCCTCCAAATGCCACTTTCTGCTTTTGTCTGTTTCCATGTTTCCACGATACCCAGCTGCATCTGTCCAGAGGCATTAACCAGCATCCGCAGAGGAAGGCAGCAGCGGGCACAAGTAGCGGCATGCAAGAAAATGACAAATCAGTCTGCTGAATGTGAAGAGACAAGTTTCAAAAAGATCACAGGTGGAAAAGGCAGTTCTTTAACCACAGTTCATTCAAAACCTGGAAGTAAACAATAAAAAAGAGCTGTTTTATCCTGAGCAGCTTCTGGAAAACCAGTTTTCCTGCTACAGATTTTGTTACAGCTGCCTGCACCACTATTTCACAGTCTGACAAACAAGATTTCAATTCAAACTTAAGTTCAGCTGAATGACAGAAGGGAAATGGGAAGCAGACTTTACCTGTCAAAAGGAGGAGGAGGTAGAAGATGAGGGGGAAGGAGAAAAAAGAGAAGGGGAACATCAGCTGGAGGGAGGGAGGGAGGGAGGGAGGAAGGAAGGAAGGAAGGAAGGAAGGAAGGAAGGAAGGAAGGAAGGAAGGAAGGAAGGGAGGGAGGGAGGGAGGGAGGGAGGGAGGGAGGGAGGGAGGAAGGAAGGGAGGGAGGGAGGGAGGGAGGGAGGGGAAGGAGATTTTTTAAATGAAACTGAGCATCCTAGGATTGGAAAAAACAAGCATTTAAACTAGAACAGACTAAAACTGACAGAAAAATGTTACCTTAATGTTTTAAAAAGGTACACTGGAAGTTAATCAAGCTGTGTAATGCTTCCCTTTGAGGCTCTGATTCAGTGAGAATTCAACTGAATTTTGAAATAACATCACAGAATCCATTTGACACTTCAAATCAAATCAGGTGCTTTCAAATCAATTCAAAGATTTGATGGACTTTTGAACATGCCCACATATACGTTTAGCAAATCAAACTGAATTGATTCAGTCTGACAACCTGAATGACTCTTTCAACAGAATCACAAAATTGAACTGCAAATTCAACCTGAACTGCAAATTTAAAACAAATGTGGGCATTTTCATTAAATTAAGTAGCAAACTATATCTGATATGGAAATCAGATCTTCTGCACCTGATTTAAAATTTAGAATAAACTCACAAGACAGGAGAAAGTTAGCTTAAATAGTTTTGCTAGGGAAAAGATATTTATCCAGAATTTTTGCTTAAATTGACCAGCTTTGCACAATTTAATTGACCTATAGGAAAACAGTAATCCTTTTATTTTTGGATTTTTCTGCATTTCACAATACACTTTTCATGAAATGAAAATGATTATCAGAGGTTACTAGCCATGAATGCTAGGTATCAGAAATAGATTTTACACCTGGAATCTCCTTTTTTTTTAAAAAAAAAAAAAAAAAAGGTGAACCTCAAGATTTACCAACCAGAATCTGGTTCAAAATTAAATGTCTTATAATTAAACATGTCTGAGTTCCGAAATGTATTTTCAGCCCTGAAAATAAATGGAGGTCACAGTTTTTCCAGCGTAAAGATCTACTCATAATTACTGCAATCTTCTTGTTTTTTTCAACTTAATGGAATGTTAGAAATAATAAACAACAGATCAAAACTTTGTCCATTAGGATAATTCTCTAGAAGTTGGATCCCATGGTTGGGATGGGGGGGGGGGGAGAAACTGGCACAAAAAGTTTTAAAAGTGGGGCAGATTTTCCCCAATACATCCCCATGGGACAGGCAGTGCAGGGTGGTGCATAGCTAACCTCCACTCCATTCTTAGCCTCTTCCCAGTGCACATGTTCACACAAATACACATGGACACAGGGCTAGAGGAGAGCAGAAGCCCACATACAAAGAGACTACGCATAACTTTGTTATCCTCAAGAAAATACAGATGCCTCTTCTGGTTGCCTTCTGGTGAAAGGATTGGAAAGAATTTTTGAAGTCATGCACTGTAGGCTTTCTCTCTCTCTCTCTCTCTCTCTGTATAGATACAGATGGTACAGATATAGATGATATCTAGATAGATATAGCTATCTCCCCATTAATTCAGGTTGGAAGGCATCTTTTTTTGCTGTTTTCATGTACTGCAGTTCAGAGGTACCTGCAGGAGGTGATCAAAAATTTCAAGATGGCAACTGTGTGTGATTGAATCTCTGTCTGTTGTTTGTTTTGTTTTCGATGTGCTACACTCATCCTGATATTTTTGATCACACCATGCAGACACCCCTGCTCCGGTTCCTGAATTAATTCTCCTATTTCATCTGGAACACAGAAGCCCTGCGGTACAGAATAGAGTTTGGATCAATAAAAGAAACCCAGTCAGTCATACTTAGCAGGAATCAGTTTTGCCTGAAGTTCCTTAAGCTATCCTGTATGAGCTACCAAGGCATCTCAATAAAATTAAAAGAGTTTCTCAAACATCAATCCTCCCATATTTTTAACATTTTAGATCCCAGAGTACAAACTAGGGATTTACTCTCTGTATCAGAAAGAGGAGGATTAGAAATAAAGAAAAATGAATGGTGTCCTGAATTTACTCTCCCTATGAATGAACCTGTGAACTTACTTTATTACCACAGCAGCACCAAGAATTCTGCTCCTGATCTTTTCTACTCTGTATTTTTCCATTGCTCTCCCTGTTTGTCAAGATTCTCTGTGTAATCATGTCCAAACCTGATGATTTTTCCTCTGGGATTTAATTGGAAAGCAAGAAGTCAGAAAAGTTAGTTTGTAGGAGAGACCTTTCAATGATCTCATAAGTTAAATGCAAAAACTCCACCCATGAGAATTTCACCAACATTTGTTTCCCCTTTGGAAAAAGAATTTGAATACATTTCTCACCATCCCTTCAACCCCTCTGTTATCTATCATATTTATCTATCATGTGATCTGTATATGTACTGTATGATCTATCTATCACATGATCTAATGAAATCATTTTCAGGTTTCATAAGGCTACTTAATTTTTTTATTTCTAAATTCATTGAAACATTGTCATTTCAATGTGCTTAGTTTCGATAGACCTTCCATTTGCATACCCTGTGTGATGGACAGGTCTAAGTTAAATAATTGTAGGTTTTGCATTTAACTTGTTTATGCAGCTTCCTTCTTTAGAATAACAACACTGTATATTTAAAAAGAGGGCAATCAAAACACCTTTCTTATGGGAAAAGACTAGAATAATTTGGAGTTTTTAGCTTAGAAGAAAAGGTGATGGAAGAGGTAATGCTCAAGATGCATAAAATTCTGCGTGGAGTGGACAGTGTGGACCAGAAAAGTCCCTCTCTCTCTCAAAACATTTGATCCAGGGTTCATCCAACAAAAAATATTGGAAAGTGATTTAGAGCACACAAAAGTAATTACCTCTTCATACAATGTATAACTGGCCTATGAAAATCCTTGTCAAAAAATGTGGTGATTGCATAAATTCATGGAAGACAGTAATCAAGATCCAATGTTACTTCCATTTTGGGGACAGTCTGCCTCCAAAATACTAGTTTCAGGGGAACCATGGTGGGAGAGAGGTATCTCTCCATCTCTTGCTTGCAAGCATCGCACAACAAGGCTATCCTTCCATTGGTATGTAGAAGGTAGAGTGAATTGTAAGCAGCATTACTGAACTCAGTTTAGTGGCGCACAGTGATACCGGCAGAAGGGCCTGTGGAGTTTGTCTTTCCTATTACGTGTATTTCCATTCCATTATACAGCTTCATGGCATTTCCTAATTTGAAAAAGCTTTATAGGAGGAATTTCCTGGTGGTTCTTCCCTTGGGATTTAATGAAAGTCTGAAAAGCAACAGAGGCTGCAGAATCCTTGAGAAATATAGAAACGATCCTTTCCAAAATTTTCAGCCAGTATCACTACTCTGGAAGCTGCAATCCCAAGATATTTGGAGGGTACTGGGTTGGGTTAGCTCATGGTAAAATATAACAAAACCCACTAGTAGGTTTGGATTAAAAAAATGAAGTGGCATCCCTAGTCTCTCATGGGCCAGCATTTTAGCATAAACTTTCAAAATATACTGAGCTGATCAAAATAACTCTGATGCTTTGTACATAAAACATCTTCCAGTTTAATGCATCTTGGATTTTGATGTCTTTTACCATTCGGAGAAGTATCCCTTTAAAATGGAGCCATAGGTGCACAGCATGCTTCGTTCTAATAGGTTTTCATGGACACAGAGCTCCATCTTTTGCATTTTATTCTGTTTTGAACATGAATCGCTTGTCAAAATCAATCCATCAAGGATTCAGAGAACTCCAGATGCCAGGGGCACACTCATCTCTGTGGAAGAATGTGTATAAAAAACATAAATCCAAACTAGATGAAAACTGGGGAGGGAGAACATGCTGGAAATGTTTCTGAATGCTCCAAATGGCTCCGTGGTTCATACTGACACTTGTCCAGCTTGAGTCAAATGACTTACAGAGAAAAGTGAGAAACAGATCTATTTGGCTAGTAGTTCACATAGCATTTATTTAAGAGAAAACTCCACCATTTTCCCAGGACTTTTTTCAAGCAAATGGATTACACACACACACACACACACACACACACACACACGCTTTTGACAAGGGATAATGAGTCTCTGTTCACCCAGATGTTGCTAAACTATAGCTTCCAGCATCCTTTGCAATTGTTATGCTCACTGCAACCTTTGAGTGTTCTAGTTTAGCAACATCTGAAGAGGCAGAAACCCCTTCCCTTGCATTAGACCAAGGACCAAGCCAGCTGTCATGCTAAACAGATTCACAAAGCACTGTGTTTCGGGCGGGAGGGAGGAAGGAAGGAAGGAAGGAAGGAAGGAAGGAAGGAAGGAAGGAAGGAAGGAAGGAAGGAAGGAAGGAAGGAAAGAGGTTAGGTTAGGTTAGGTTAGGTTAGGTTAGGTTAGGTTAGGTTAGGTTAGGTTAGGTTAGGTTAGGTTAGGTTAGGTTAGGTTAAGTTACTTGGAAGATAAAAGATGTGGTGATGGCTACCAGCTTGGCTGGTTTCAAAAAAGGGTTGGACCCATTCATGGGAGTTATGGGGAATAATAACTCTTAGCCTTGATGGCAGTGGGACTGCCTCTGAAGGCCATCTGCCTTCAGAGGGCTTCCTTGTGCAGTTAGGTTGGCCACTGTGAGAACAGATGGTTGGACTAGGTGGGCCAGGGTCCAACCTAGGAGGGCACTACTTATGTTCTTATGTTCTTAAAATGGTAAGCTAAAACCATGCCAAAGCTTGAGAAAACTATTGTCAGGTACTACATTTCAAGTCACTGGCATACAGATTAATTTTATAGAGATGAAGATGTCCCAATTCATAACTTGCAATATTGTGGCAAGTGAAAAATCCTCATGGATTGGTGTTTGCTATGAATCATATAGATTGCATTCACTGGTTATGCCTTGATAGTAGGATGTGTTAACTAGCCATTGTGATTTGTAAACCATTGTTTATGGCTTAGCTAATTGTGTGGTCAGTTGCAGTTTATTCAACAAACTATGTTGTATGACTCCAGATATTGTCTTCACTGAGGCCATCAAGTAACAATGCGACTGAAGGAAGAGGTACTGTTGTGAGGGATGTGTTGTTATGAGGGGTCAATACCAGCCCAGATATCTCATTTTTCATTACTGGAGGCATTCGGCACTGACCATGCTGTGAAAGGTAAGCCAAAAGTCAGTGGTTTTCAGGACAGAGTTATCAGTCTTGTCAACAACTGCTCAACTTCAAGGCTGTAAGTTGAGCAGCGTTCAAATAGAATTAAATAAATAAATAAATAAATAAATAAATAAATAAATAAATAAGGCATAGAGCAATGAGTTGACTGAGAGGTGGGAAGAAAAAACAATGGGTTTCATTTCCCATGGGTTTAAGAGGAAATTGCATCCCCGCACTGACAGAGGCCAATCATCAATCCCATACAGCATGTCTTCATCCCGATATGCAATAAAGATTCTTATCCAGTCATGCCACTGTGAGTGTCTGAGAAACCTCTGCTAAGTCCAAGCCTAACAGTTTAGTTAATAATTGTGAAGTTGTGGAATGGAGATTTATGGTCAAGTCCCGGTCCAGGAAGCTAGACACATACTTCTAAAAGAACACATGAAATTATGACTATGCTGTGCTGAAACAATATGCTAAGACCATTTAATCAGCCTGCACTATGGGCAATGAGCATCTCTAAGTCCAGGAGGCACAGGAATATCTCAAGATGGATTGTTTGCAGGTTATATTAACACCGTTTTCCAAGTCCACCAAGTTAGAGAAAACATGGTGAAGTTAGCATAATCCTTCTGCAGCTTCAATGCACTTTTAAAACTGCATTTGCCATTCCATTTGGTTGCAAATAATGTGATGGCAACGTCAACAACAAACCTTGGAGTAGGCAACCAAGCAGGGGTTACAACTTGTTCATCAGTATAGAAAGAAACAGATCCTTTTGTGTAAATAACTCTTAAACTAAGAAACAGCTGCAGTTATTATCGGAGATAAATTATTTCTGTTGTTGGATCTGTTGCTCACAAGAGCACCTTCAAGACTGTGGGTCACGTCATTTCTTCAGACTGGAGAAGTCTCAAAGGACGATGATATTCTCAATATTTCACCTGACATGGAAAGAACGCCTGTGTTACCCGCACTAAGATTTCCATTATTTACCTCTTTTGTTCTCCCTTCATGCTATCTGTTAATATTTCAGCTTTTATCCAGTTTTTATTTTTTCCCCATTACTTTCAATAGAATTCATTCTTCTGGTGATGTTTCAATACATTTAGCAAGAGAAAGCTAGTTGCATCACAACCTGTTGTGCTTTTTAGGAGGGCCATTAAAAGAAAGTTAATGGCTCCCCTGGTTCTTAAAGAAAAGAGGTCTACAATAGTTTAGAACTCCACCTTCAGTTAAGTTTGGATATTTTTGCTTTTGGTGGTCTTAGATTATATTATTATTGTTCTTGTTATTTCTCAATACAGTTATTTATTATACCCCTTTTGTATTTTAACCCTTTCTCTGTAGAAAATGGAATGTAAGCCAATGTTGGGCTGGAGTAGCATCTAGGTTCTAGAAATGAAATGAAATGAAATGAAATGAAATTAAATTAAGGTACTGTGACATTTTTCTGCGTAGCATTTAGACCTTGATTGTTATTTATCATATTAAAATCTTTAAGGGTGCCTTTCAAGGCAAAAGCCCTTACAAGCTGATAAGGAAACCCACAAATGGATCAGAGAACACATCAATCCAAGAGTTCTCACTCAAGGAACAAATAACCAGGCTTAAATTTTCATAGTTTGGACACATTATATGAAGACCCAGCTCCCTTGAGAACTCCATAAGGCTGGGAAAGGTGGAAAGAAAGAGAAAAAGAGGAGGATCAGAGCGAGGTGGATGGACTCAACTAGAGTGCTGATCGATGCATTGTTAGGAGACCTGATGGGGCAGGTTTGGAACAGATCATCCTGGAGAAGGTCTGTCTGTCTGTCTATCACCTGGTTAAACCGTGTTTTTTTTAAAAAAAATACTGTACAAAATTGTAAAACTTAGCCCACTTCCAACCGGCTGTGAAAGAATGAACTCACCACCTGGAGTGAGCAGGTATTTTTTCCTTCCTGGAATCCAGAATGTTGGTGCTATTTGGGAAGGGGGTTGAAAACAGCCCCACCCTCTCCTTAATGGGAGAGTTTGTTTTATAGAAAGGGAGCTGAAAACAAGCATGTGGTGTGGGTGTGTCGAAAAAAGTCAAGTCAAACCCAGAAGACAGCAGAGGTGCGGGAAAAAGAAATTTCAACCCAAAGGCAAACACTCAGCAGGAATCTTCAGACAGCAAGAGAAAACTTCAATTCTCAAAGCTGCGAGACCGCTGAGAGGCAGAGCTGAGCGATGGGGAGGAAAAGAGCCTGACCAGAGTCTCCAAACCAAGCCAAGCCCACTGCACGCAGCAGCCCAGGTGTGGAGTTCCACAAACCAGGTCCAGAAACAGAGAATTGTGAGTGCTGGGGAGGAGAGAAACCCCATTCACAAGCCTATAAAAGAGTGAAAAAGGTTTTCATGTGCAAATGGACTGAGAGGAGCCACAAGAGCTGAAGGACCTGGGGGGAAAGGACAGATTTAAAGAAGAAATGGTTAAGATAGGAAAACATAGTGCTAACCTAGGACTAGGAACATAGAAATAGAACACAGAGATATAAATTATAGATTAAATAAGAAAAGAAATAGAATAGCTGTAAACTGATAGTAACGGGAAGATAGTAGAATAAGAGGAGTTTAATTTTATACAATAAAACAGTTTTGGGTGGGAGAAACAAATACGGTCTTTGTGTCTGTGATCTGTACCATATTAAAAAAAATAAATAGCCCTACCACCAGCATTTCAGAGGAAGCAGCAAGAACTGTCCAAAGGACGATTGGCTAAATAAATGAGTCTATTTTCTATTTGTATGTGAAATTTCTGCATAACCCTATTCTGGAAGGTTGACTCAAGTTTCTTGCTACATAAATGAATCTCTCCGCCAGTCAGCACTATTTGATGCCCTGAGATGATTCCCATGTTCACCCTGTGATATCCGTCTTCTAGCTGCATAGATTATATGAGTAGTTTGCCAATGTCATCTGTCACCATATTGGCACTCGTTCCCCCCTTAGGGCAACGCTGGAACTTTCAGAAGATGATTGCTGAAGAATTTACCAAGGAAGAGTTGGACTGTGTTAATGTCCAAAGTCCATGCTTAATCTCACCCACTGCTGTGATTAGCTGCTGTGATACGTCCTTAGTGAAGGCCCTTCAAGTGAAACGTCCATGCGGCTGCCACTTGCTTCAATTGCTTTGCCTCTCTGAGACCCAGGAAGTAAGCAATCCAATATCATCTGCATGGCCGTGCACCGCAAACACAAATTAATGCACGAGGCTACGTCGGCAGCTGGAGTTTGAGAGTGCAAAGGCGATGTGCTTGGCATCCAATGGCCAAAATTAGGAGGCTGCAATCAGAGAAATTTAGTCAGCCTTAATCCTTCCTGCTTATGCTTCGAGGCAGATCTCCCCACTCCCACCCCCGTGGTGACTTCTCAAATAATTAATCATTTGGCTTAGCTTGGAAAGCATCCACTGGCTTTGTGCTTTTATACAGCTCATCAGCATTCATACTCTTGGATACACAGGGAATAGGCTCCCAGGCCTTTTCAAGTTGCTTCAGGTGCCCCATCTCCTGCTGACTCCAAAGCAAAAATTATCATTTGTGTTGCAGTAGAAGTACACTGGGAGATCCAGGACCCACAAAGCTCAGAATGACATGTGTGAGCACTTCTGAGGCCTCCCCTTTCCTTTTCCAAGCATCGCCCTCCCTTTACATTACCTTCATCACCAGATATACCTCTCCCTCTGATAAGAGAAATAGTTCAACAACCCCTGATCATTAAATCCTCACCCCAGAACTCTCTTTTTTCCCCTTGGTCCTTGTGAGAAGAGAGCAGAGAAAATATTCTTATATATAATATAAGAATAATAAAAAGGATCGTGTGAAAACTGTCCTTTGCATATATCTGTAAAGTGTGTGTACATACATGAATGAAATTCCAGGTGGGTTCAACAGTAAGATTTTCTATCCTCCTCCTACTGTTCAGCATGCTTGCAGTGTGATATTGTCCAAGGTTGTGGGACTTAAAGATAGTCTTATTCTCTACAACACATGATCACCAGTAAGGACATAAAAGAAGCTCAAGATCTCTTTTCACATTAAATCCTGCACCCCCATAACGCTGTTGCCCATCAACATTGAAGGGAATCCTCTGGATTCCATTTATCTCCACTCAAAGATTCTCAAAGCAAACTATTCCATTTCTGAAGGAGGCCTCCAAAAGCAAGGTGCACTTTCATAAACGAATAAACAACAAGAAGCTTAGGGAGAGAAATCTATTAAATAATAGCTAACAATTAGCATAAACAAAGGTTTCCTCTGGAGGATATTATGTGTAAAACTACATCAGTCAGGGGAAATTGTTTAAATAGGTTTCATCTGTTTTGAAGACTTGGAAAAGTAAACTGTTGTCAGTGTTTTACTGAACTAAACGATACACCTACAGATAAAACAAACCAACAGCGAAACAGGTTCAATTTTCCTCATGCCACTTTAATGTATTTAAAGCAAACACTGACATGTAACTAGCAAAGAGCAAAAGGAATGAGATGTTTCACAGTGGAACATCTTGGTAGGTGGTAAGTTACCCTTCGTTGCAGATATTTAACTAAAGGTTAGATGACCATCTGTCAGGACTTTCTAACGGCCAATTCTGCCCAGAGCAGAGCTTTATCGACATGAAACATCTTCCAGCTCTGTGGCTGGGTTTCCCCTGCCATATTAAGCCATGTAGGTTTCCTTGATATTGGCCTAGTACAATTACGTGTGAACCTGTCCACTCTCATATTCCACAAATCATACTTAGAAGAAACTATATTTTAGTGTGATAAAATATTGTGTGAGCTTTGTGCATCATTTAAAACTTCTAGGATGCCCAAATATGGGATTAAATGACATGGTACCATGTCTATGAGTTACCTTACTGATATCTGATATTTAAAAAAAAAATAGTTTGTAACATTTGAGGCAATGGGAGCAGTACAAAAGGAAATGCTGGTGGCTAAGTAGCTTTTGTCTGCAGTCTCCTCTGCAGGAGGTGGGAGGAAATGGGAAACCCCCCAAGATAAGATATAACTCATTTCTCAAAATATTGCATATTGTAATAGCACTTTGGGTCATGACCTAGAAATTATAACCACAATAAGGTGCCCCTCCCTACAGCATCATTAGATTTTAGGAAACCATTCCCATTCTTTTTGCAAATCTTATTGCATGGGAGGCAACTGACATGAAAACTCCCTGGAGCTATTTAGGACTGTAACAAAAAAATGACCCTTCAGCCCTGGAACAGTAAAAACTTAAAAAGGTCATAGAGATTAGAAAATGTAGAATGTAGAAGATAACAATTGATGTGATTTACTTCCTAAACTCTCTGGTGAGTACCGTACGTCTGACCTCTAAAGACAATGCAGTTGTCAAAAGTCATCACCTAAGGGGGAAAAAACGAACCAAGATTCTTCCCCAATAGAGTCTTACCTGAAAGGCAGTCAGATAAAACTTTAAAAGAAATCATATAATTAAAAGAGGGTTGATACTGCTTCCCTTCTGACTGGATAGAGTCAATCATCTTTTCATACTGGGGGGTAATTTGAGAATTCTTTCTGGTTTGGTTTTTTTGTTTGTTTTTAATTATGTTAAGGCTATCTGAGGATTTGTGTTATGGCTTTTGGCTTTTTCTGCTTTAAAATTGTAGAAAAACGTGCTGCTAAGACCCGCAAACTGTAGCCTGAAGGCCACAGAAAAGGATTGCCCACTTCTGCAGTAGATCCGTTCAATGCCAGATGAGATATTCAAATGATCTTTGGAGACAAAGATACTTCAAGCTTTCACGTTGTCTCTATTTGAAAATGAATCAATACCAGTGTACATGACAAAATCATGCCCAAACATGGCCATTGAAATGCAGATTTTAGATAAGGTCCATGCAGAAAAATCAACCTTAGGAAAAGCCACACTTAGGAATATGGGTTGGGGAAGTTCAGAAATGAATTTTTAAACATGCATTTTTGTGTGGAATTGAGACCTTTAAAATACCTCCTGAGGTCACGTAGACATGGAAAAACATGGATGAACCCCGGCAGAACTCATCGTGGCCAAAAATAGACTGATCCATCCTAATTCAAGGGCAGGAGGCATGTAGACTCAGAGGTTACTAGAAAGTGAACAGCAGGATTATAAAATCCTGGTTGGGACATACTTAGTATTCCAATACGTTGAAAGTGCAATCTGTCTTCTTTGGTGCTTTCCTTTCATGGACTGGTGCCAGTGTCATGACACCGGTATTCGGGGAATATTAATGAAGATCTGAGGCTCTCCTGCCTCCCTCTGTGCTCTTCCAGCCACTCAACCAAAACCCTGGTTTCCACTGAGATGACTCTAGACTGATGAGAAGCTGCCAAGCAGCTAATAAGCTTTCAACTGCCATCCACCATCCGCCGATCATAAATGCCGAATATTGCTCTTGATTCCTAAGAGAATCCTGCACGCTTTCAGGAATCAACTTTTCGACCACAGGACATCACAATGACCTTTCCTCTGGTGTTTTGTTTTAAACGCCCATGGTTTATTTAACAAGCAGCTTGTCTGTAGCTGTGGAAATCTGTTTAGATTCCATCTGGATTACCAAGGCCTCCTTGTCTGTGTAACCAACCCAAAATATGACAGCTCAGGCGAGAAAAGCTGTTAATCCAACCATATCTCTGCAGTTTGAGATCTACCATCAAAGAGTGCCATTAGTCTAAGCACCAGGCCTTCAGCGATAGATTTCCAAGAGTGTCATTTCTGGGCCTATTAAGGTTATCAGGCCTGCCCGGTTGCTAAGATACCACGAATCCTGAAGGAAAATAAAAGATAATGGTAGATGCAAAGAGACAGGCACTGAGATACTTATCTGGGAGTTTTCACAGTCTTTCTCTCATTAGCCTCAAAACTGAGATGGTTTTCAAGGGTTCCTGTCCATTTCCCTACCAAATTTTGGGATGGCGTCGCATTAAATTGGCAACTGACCTCTTAGTTCTTACATTGCAAAGAGAAATTGCATTGATGAAAGATAAAGTTCATGATCTCTATAAGAAGAAAGCATATTAATATGGTGAAAAGGGTTCTCTCTCTTTCTGTCTCTCTTTCTCTCTCCTAATAAATGGCATTTTCAAGGTTGGGGGATGAGGCTGTCCTGTATTGATTTCAGGGGCATTCTACACTAATGTATACAATGCCTCTTCCAAGTGTTATAAAATTAAATTTGTACTGATTGGTGCAAAATTGTTAGAGATATAAAGCTTTTTATGCGGCCATTTTCTGGAACATTTTTAACTACAGTACTTCCTTTCTTAAATCAGGTATGAGGAGAAGAAAGGAAGCTTCCCAGAAATAAATTGTATTAAAATGTATGCCTCATGGTTGCACCAAACAAGCAAAAAAGGAGGGGAAAAAATCATGAAAAGGCATTGATAGTGGCAATAATATGTAGTTCTTGAACTGTAGGCAGGTTTCACCATTTCTTCTCCAAAATTAGCCTTTCCCAACATGCTCTTTTCCAAATATATGGATGCTACAATTCAGCCTTTATAGTCATTGCATCACAATGCTGGAGGGACATAATTCCAGTCTTTCTGGACAGCACCATGTTGGGGATGGCTGTTTACATTATATCATACTGTGAACTTAATGCAAATCTGGAATGCAAGAGATATGTGCTTTAAAACCATGCTTTTAGTACAAGATGAGGTTGTATACTCCATTTGGTCTTTATAAAGAACTGATTCCTAAAGATGAGCAACATGTCTTCTGCGGGAGGATGGTACCCAATGTAGCAAGTGTTTCCTACACGTGGGCTCCTGCTTTTGATTTCACCCATGTGTCTAGCCTTCCTAATTGTTGATGACTGCCTTTGAACTTGGCCTCTGCTTTTTTTGCGAGATGAATGGTTTCTAATCCAACTGTCTAGTTTCCTTTTCTAAAGTGCTGATATGAATTGTACCTCTGGAGATCCTTCTGTACACTGCTACATCCAGACACAAGAACCTACTGTAGCTCTTTGCCTGTGCTGAAGGTGGACACATCAAAAACGTCCAGATAAATACTATAGTGGAAATATTGGACATAAAACATTTAGGGTTTTGTTTTTGTTTTTTTAAGTGGGAGTGAAAGAAGGTAGCCTAACAGTCAACACAGTGGAAAAAAGTTTGAATCCCAGCACTATGATTTTTGTCAAATAAATTCCAGGCATGGCTTTAATGGGGAATATGTTTAAAAACTAGAAAGTTGACCTCCTTTTCTTTTTAAAAAAAAGTATGTGCCTGAAAAGAAGGAAGAGGAGTAACATAGGGGTAAGAGTTATATAGGTTCAAAATTTTGCCAAGATTTTATCTAGCAGTGGAGAACAATTGAACAGTTATTTCGGATCCAAATGTAGGTGGGAGCCACAAAGTAGTATGTCATATTTATTTATTTATTCATTCATGTGCTTGCCCACCTTTACTCTAAGAGCTCAAGGTGGTATTCTGGGAGGTCTCCCCAGGCTCCTTTATTCTCATAGCAACAACCTTGGGGGATAAGTTGGGCTGAGAAATAATAACCAGTCCAAACTTACTAAATGGCATCTTGAGCCCAAATCTCCATGAATTAGTCCAGCTTGAACTAGATTAAAATAGAACTGTTATATTGAAACAAAAAAACAAAAAACTCTCATTGGAATAAGCCCCTTTTTTTTGGTAATTTCCCACCTACCTAGAAGAATAAAAAGACAAATTGTTTATTTGTGGTTCCTGATTGACTAGGACTTCCCCTGTGTGCCTTGTAGGAAGTCTGTTCCTCATATAAATTGACTTCCTTTGTCCTTTCTGATGTGGTCAGAAACATAGCTGACCACACTGTCATAACATTGGCACATCTAATGCATGATCCCCAGATGACTTTGATCATTGATGAAACTTCTAAAAGAGTTCCAGCATAAATAAAGGAGATTGATTAGAGTGATGTGGGAGAGCTCACCCAACTTCAGCATGTCCTTTGCTTTATTGTTTGATGCAAAAGAAAATAGGTGACAGTGTTGGAATTGAACTTTGCTGGGACTGGCTTTCTACGCCTATAAACCTATTGATCATTAGGGGCAATGAATGCAGAGATTGTTTGCAATGGGATTCGGCCCGTTTATCTCCTTTCCCTGTCTGAAAGACTTATTTTGCATGTCTCTATATAATATATCTCTTATTGATTAGTCTGATTCTCTTGGGGTTTTCATCACTTCCTTCCACTCTCAATTCAGTTCTGTTTCTGACCTGTACAATTCAAGCACTTACCAAATACACTGTCTCTCCATAATGTCAGAGAGCACACTAGAAGCTTTTAGCTGCAGAAAGAATTAAATAACCTTCCTATCAACCTGTTATTTCCTAAATAAATCTTATCTTTATTTTCTTTTATGGAAGCACCACTCTTGAGCATACTTTCTTATAAAAATCATAACTTTAGTATTCCAATCTCCATTCATTTGTTCCCATGCATAAAGCTACCCGCTACCCAATTGGCAACTCTTCTATATTTTAGAAGGCATGCAATTTTCTTCTAATGTTTCAGAAACAAAGGATAAAATGATCCAACTGCAGTTCTTACAAACTAGAAGGATCAAAGACTTTTTTTTTTCAACTTGGTTTCTCTTAGTGCTTTCAGAAAATAAGAAGAAAGGGAGTTTAAAATTCTAGCTTTTATTACATAGCCGACACAGCACTCCTTGCTGGTTTCCTTCTGCTGGCATAATGACAAGACTACATTTTGGGGTGAAAGGTGGGTGTTTGCCAAATAACAAGGAACCTACAACTGCACAGGGAGGTGAGGGGGAACAAAAGCACTCAGTTCTGAGTTAAAAGCTCAGAACCATCCAGAGAGCATTTCAAGTATGGGTTCTTCAGGAGTGAGATGTACAACACCATTTGGTGTTCCCATTTGTGCCTCATTTGAACCAGTTAGGTTTGCATCAGGTACCTCTTGATGATCAGCTGTATTGGTATAAATAGATGGGTTTAAGAAGCAAATACACACAAGACTGAACATCAGCACGAAGGAAGAAACTGATTGGAAAGTTAGAAAATCCAATTCTTGAGTGTTTGTGTTTATATAGAAAGGACAACGCAATGAGCATCGAACCAAGATAACAGTGAAAGTTTGGAAATTTAAGGCAACTTTTTTAAAACTCATTTCTATGCAACTAATGATATGAAACCTAGCACTTCGTTTGGTCCATATTTTACCAACACTCCAGTGGTGAACAAGCTTAGTAAGAGTCAGCCTTGACTAGAACCGTACATCATTTTAGCATCAACACAACTGCCATGATATTCCAGCACTCTGGGGTTCCTATCACTAGATGTGATCTTTTATTTGTTCAGTTCTTATTGCCAGTCTCTGTGACCAAAAAACAAATACATTAGGGTGGTCACAATTAGTGCAAGATCTTTATTGAATGCCTTGCCTCACAGTTGGTCTAATAGGTCAACCCTACCGAAAGCCTGTGCACTCAGCGTTTATTTTGTGTGTGATGCTGTTGACAAACCCACTTTATCTATTCTGAAGAACTGAAACAGAATGGTTTTTTTGCATTTGTTTCTCTTCATAGTTGAGATACTTCATGACTAAAAACACTCGTTTGCAAAGAAGTAGAGTGATTTACCTCTATGGAAAGTTGAAATTGGTTAGAAAAGTTATTTTAATTAAGAAACCTTCATATGTTATAGTTATTAAGAAGAAATTTGAGATCTGAAGGCTATTATATAGTCTTGGTTGTTAGAAACTCTGAGTTTTGGATGGCTTTTACTAAATTTATGGTCTAACCTGAGATAAACCAGTTGTTTTCCATGGCTGGATTTGATGACTCTTGTCCCTTCCATCTCTATGATTCTATGATGTTTTGCTGATCTGTTTAGATCATAAATATACCATATAATGGTGACTAGAGATTTTTAGTATTGGTCACCTTTAATAGGTCATAGTAAATTCTAAGAAAAAAATAACTACAAAACTGCAATGCTCTTCATACTTATATAAAATGATTTAGTTTGGTTGATATAAGAGACTATCAAATCTGACTCAATGAGAATATGTCTTCTTTTCAACTAATGATACATGTTCTCATCCAGATTATTTTTTCGTACCTTGATCCATATTTGACTGAGTAAAAAGTGGTATTATAGATTCTGTCATGCTTTTATGACAGTTATTATCGGTTTAAGATGATACTTTAAAATCACTATTAGATGTTGATGTAGGATCATTAGATGAACCATACTTTGTTGACCAACAAAAATGGATTTTGAGATGGCTTTTAAATTAAAGAGAAAACCACAATATGTGTTTGGGACACTTGTATACATTTAGACTTATAGCATATGTTTATATGTAGCATATGCTTATATATATATATATATATATATGCTTATAGCATATGCTCTATGGAAGAAGAAATAGAAATCCTATCACGGTTGCTTGTAAAGGAAGATGAAGGGAACTTTGACTATGCGAGAAACCACATTATGGAACTTATACAATGCCTTCGGGCCCACCATGCTGGAACTTGATAATCTATATGCTTCCAAAATGGGAGCAGATTTACTGGGAGCAGGCAAGGAAAGAGGTGAAACAATGTAATAGAATATTGACAATCAAAGATCTCCATAGTTTAATGCATAATAACAGGGCAATCCATTTTCAGTTATTGGACTTTTATACTTATCTCTATAGATGTAAAGTGGAGATACCAGATTAGTAGACTGAAAAACTTTAAAGTAGAATAAGCCTTCCAAAGATTTCTCAAACTCACCTGAAGGATTTAGCCACTGTTTTAACCTTGCTGAAAGTACTCAAGACAATTCGTTCTATGAAACCAGGGAAGTTTCCTGAGTGAGTGGGTTCTATTGATTGATTGACTGATTGATTGATTATGTCTTGACTCTTAGTGGTGAGAGAGAGAGAAAGAGAGTTCTATAGAATGATATAAACAATTGTAAAGAAACCTTGGTCCCTATATTATTATAAATGCACATATATCCACAAAATGAGCCTTTTGAAAATGAAGTCCTTCTCTAATCATTTTATGAGCCCTATATAATAGTTATATTGAAGTCAGATAAGTATACTATCAAACTGTGCAAGTTGTCACCTAATATCCTTATTAAAAGTAGATGCAAAAGTTTTGATAGAACATTGGTTACAAAATGCTTTATCTATAATGCATCTCACACAAGCTGGGTTTATGAAAGGATATCAAGTCTTTGGGGCATCCGTGAGCAGGGAAGAGTAAAAAAAATCAGGTTGGTAAGTGCAGCCATGCTACTGAAGCCCTACATCAATGTTGCATGCATGTAAGAAAGGAGGGTGCTTAGATTCTGTAAATGTGCCCCCACCTTGACTTTTTTGACAACCCCTCCCATGGACACCCATAGTATCAAGCTTCAGAAATTATTAAACTCCTTGTGGAAATTTTAACAGTTCAGTCTCCACAACTTGAAACTGCTGTAATAGCTTCATTAGAAGCAGAAAAAGATTTTGGTAGGATATAGATTAATTTTTGGCACATGTCATGAAAAAACAGATTTCCTCCAACTGTTATTTCTTGGTTTAAATACATTATTCTCATCCTTCTGCTCACGTTATTACAAATATTTCTCTGCCAGTTAAGATGTATTGTGGAACATGTCAAGGATGTGCATTACTACTTCTTACTGTATATTTCAACTTGTTTTGGAATCTTTGGCTTCTCCTATTAGATGGTCTAACAATATTCTGGGTATTGTTGTTATAGGTGGCAGGTTTTACAGTATGCAGATGATATTTAGAGCCTTATTAATTATTATCAAAATACCTAGGAGGATATACAACCATGTGGTACATTTTCTGGCTATATTATAAATTAGAATAAATCTAATGTTTCCCCAGTTGGCAATAGGGTTTCCATGGAAATGCGTTTAAAAATGGAGTTTTGTTTATTGTTTGGATTCTCATAACTCTTTGGGGATAATTATTCCCAGAAAAACATATATATATATTTGTTAGTAGAAATGAGTATCTTAAATATATTTAGTTAGTTAAATTTATAAATTGTTTAAGAGATTCACAATTATATTAATGGTTAGCTGAAAATACCCTATATCTATGAGGCAGAATAAATGATCCGTAAATGAATAAATCATATATATATATATATATATATATGTATTTGGAACCAAGTACATGGTGATAGTTATGGTCAGCAATCTGTTGTATTTACAGCATTGCAAGCATCTAGACATGTTTGGATAATATTGGGCAACAAATGTTGCTGCAAACGTTGTTCTACTAGGAACTGTCTCCAGCCAACAGAATGTTTGTGATCATTCCATAACATCACTTTAATTCAGAGACTTCAGAGGCTTATCACTGCTGGGACTACAACTGCCATAAAATCTTTTAGCAAATTACAATGTAGAATCCTTGTTTGCCTTTCTCAGTAGTGTTCAGTATGGAACACTCAAGGTGGCAGGCAGGCAGGCAGGTAGGCAGGCAGGCAGGGGGAAGGAAGGAAGGAAGGAAGGAAGGAAGGAAGGAAGGAAGGAAGGAAGGAAGGAAGGAAGGAAGGAAGGAAGGAAGGAAGGAAGGAAGGAAGGAAGGAAACATTGACATTATGGGCCTAAGAAAGCGGAACCACATTTGCACTGGATTACTTTAATAGTTTAAAAAATATTACAATTTTCTTACAGTTAAGTTATAAGCAAGAAAAAAAAATCTCTGAACAGCCAAAAGATTAACAATTGATTATTGTACAAGCATTCGTGGAATTCAGCCCATTTTGTCAGATTCCAAAAATGGTCTCTTATGATTCTAAGAACTAATCATATTTGGCAGAATCTCATATATGATTCAAGTGTTCTGTAAGAAGAGAATTCAGAATTAACAGCATCTGGTTCAGGGAACTATTGCATTCTCAGTGTCCTTATCCTTCTTCATAAACCATCTGCTACACTGAGTCTGCAATTGTGAATGACAATTTGTAAACAGCAGATGATGGATAGCATTTGTGAAGCATCTGTCCTCATGGCTGTATTAATTTCTTTAATAATTTCAATATTTTTTCCATCATGTCCAACTATATGGTTCCCCCCATTTGGGGGGGGGGGGAATCTGATGATTCTGTATGACTCCAATGAACCAGCTCCAGCAGAATAATGCCTACTATTTAAAATTAATTATAACTTAATTGGAAATAACTTCAAGCATGTTTTTCCCCAATAACAGATATTAGTTGTATTTTAGACACAAATAGGCTATGATTAAAGTTAGTACATTTCTTCACCACTGTTTTTCATGTGGGCAGAGAAATTGGGAAAATGATTCATAAATTGTCTGTGGGGGGGAGGCATTTCCCAACTCCTTCCTTCCTTCCTTCCTTCCTTCCTTCCTTCCTTCCTTCCTTCCTTCCTTCCTTCCTTCTTTCTTTTGGCAGCAGCTATTTTGGCTTCCTGGCCTCCATTCTGCACTTCACAACACCCCCAGTTTTTCTGATTTTTTTTCTTCTGCAAAAGATGATCCTCCTCCTCCTCCTCCTCCTGTTTTAATTTTATTTTATTCTCAGGTTATTTGAGAATGTATTTGTTGATGATTTTCTTGCATTTTTTAAAAATCACAGAGTGATGCATAACTTGAACAGAATGCTTGGACAGAACTTCCTTGCCACGCTAACTAAGAAATTAAAACACATTTGAAAATTCTTCATTAATTCCATGAAGCATCTTTGTAATATTGTCATCATTTTCAGAAAAATTGCCATGTTGATGAGCACTAATGTATTCAGTGTTAATAAAAAGCAAGTCTGGGGATTCCTCATCCTGTGCCCCTCACATGAAAATGCTCTTTCTCAGATTTGTCCTTGCAAAGGTTTTTGTTCTGATATCAGCATGATTGACTGATGTCTCATTTATGGTTCTTCCATGGAATCGATTGCTCAAGAATGAGAATTTACATTTTCTGATACTCTGTAGGCAGCAGCTCTCCAATTATGTGGACTATGAAGTTCCAAGTTGACCTTTTCATCTTTTGGATTTGACTGGCCCATTTATTCTACCAGCTTTTGGTCCTTCAAATTTACACCTTGTATGGAATAGTTCACTTCAAAATATCAGCCACTAGAAAGGTTGCAAGTGTCAAAATGGGAGAGTGATGGGGAAAGACGAGAATCTGCAGTTTGGTGGCATAACGTGAAAGCTTCTTGCTAACAAACATTCAAGCTATGGCAAAAAATCACTGGAATGAGAAAATATATGTTCCTTAGTTTGTCTCATCATAAGCTTTTTTGCATTAAAAATTTGCATAAGGTTCCATTCAAACCTTGAGTCAACAATTCAGAAAAGTGCTGAATTTCCTTAGTCATTTAGGAGCAATCTGATCTAATTTGGGGTCTACATCTAAATCCTGACTGGGAATCTGCACCTTCATCTGTCCCATTCACTATAATTGAAACTCCCCAAACAACTGTAACTTGTTTGTTAGACAGAAGTAGAGGCAATTTTCAGATATAGTAAGCCCTTAAGAGAGAATAAAATGCCCTAAATTTCATCCAGAGATGCAGTGGTTTTGTGCAAGCAAACGATATGTCTTTTAGTCTATTTTTTAAAAAGGAAGTGACCAATGATTTTTTGATTTCTTGACAATAGGAGTTGAAATCTGCAGGCAAAATTTACCTTTTGTTGTTTTTGTTGTTGTTCAGTCATTAAGTCGTGTCCGACTCTTCGTGACCCCATGAACCATATTGCGCCAGGCCTTCCTGTCCTTCACTGCCTCCCTGAGTTGGCTCAGTTTCATGCTCATTGCTTCAGTGATGCTATCTAACCATCTCATCCTCTGCCGTCCTCTTCTCCTTTTGCCTTCAATCTTTCCCAGCATCAGGGTCTTCTCCAAAGAGATCTCTCTTCGCAAAATTTACCTTACCAAACCAAATTTCATGTGAACAGGTTCAAAGGGTTCTGTTTGTTTCATGCACATACAACCTTTCTAATTAGGGAAAGGGCTGCATGAAACATGCTTATTATAGGGGGAAATGACACAGAAAAACAATTAGGGGTAAAAATGCATACAGTATAGTCACTGAATTACAGATAAAGTACAGCATATATTCTTTGAGATTTTAATTTTCTGATTTGAGAAATCTTGAAATGATGAAGAAATCAGATCAGTCATATTTAAGGTTAGGAAGTTTAATAAAAGCCTCTGGTCATGTTACTATCTACTATTTTAAAACAAACAAACAAATTAAATCTGAGTAAAAGAAATAACTAATGTTGCATTTTCTTTAGAAGTATCTAAATTCACACAGTTTGCCTTCAGCATTTAACCTGGTCCTGTTTATAGTGTCACTGTATTTCTCTAACCAATTTCTCCAAGCAACCTATTTGCTCCTCCATTAATGTTAACTGATTATGAAACATATTAATAAACATTATAATGTGTAACGTAATAGCTTTATGTCATGTTTAATGTATGTGGAAAAAAAGATAATCCAATAAAGTGATGTCAATAATAAAATACAGAATACTGTTTTTCTTACTAGGATTTCTTCCCCCCACATTTTGAGAATCACATTGAACAAATAGAAGTCCCTAATGAGGCTAGTATTCTTTCAATTATTTTTTATGCAATTGTTACTAATTGATTGCTCTCACACATGCCTAATTAGGAGAATTATAATCTGACATAGGAAATTTGAGTATCTATAATCGGCTGCAGATTTTTTACCAATGAAATCTACATTTGAAAATGTACTTGTTAGTGGTAAAGCAGTACCCTTGATATTTGAACAGGGAAGATACCAAATAACCAACTTTAAAATCTGCCGTTCAGTTATCCACAATTGATTAGGTGAACGTGTGTTCAGACCATGACAAAGAGAGAGGTAAAATTCTTAGATCCCATAAATCAATGTTCCTCAACCTTGTCAACTTTAAGATGTGTGGACTTCAACTCCCAGAATTAAGTGTTATCAGCAGACTAGTCATACCTGATTCCAGTTGGGGAATTCTGGGAGTTGAAGTCCACACATCTTAAAGTTGACAAGGTTGAGGAACACTGCCATAAATGACTATGCAGTTGGTTATGGCACCTATGAGGGAGGGGTCAATACTAGATCTACTCTTAAGTAGTGCTTTGGATTTGGTGAGAGAAATACAGTATATGTAGTCAAACTGATTGGGAATAGTGACTATAATGCAATAAAATTCAACATTCAAAGAAGTGGTGAGCTTCATAGCAACTCCCACAGAATCATATTTGGCTTCAAAAAAAGGAACTTCTCAAAATTGAGAATACTGGTGAAAAGGAAACACAAAGGGAAGTTTGAAAGGGGAATCTTTAAAACCATAATAATAGAGGCTCGGGTACAGTGTAGTCCAAAAATTAGAAAAATAACCCCAAAGTCCAAGAAGAGGCCTGCGTGGTTGACTAATATTGTAAAGGAATCCATTAAGGCCAAGAAAACATCACAAGAAAGTAGAAGACCTGTCCTAATGAGGAAAACGAAAGGAGTCTGGCAAAAGAAATGCGAAGAGACAGCAAGGGAGGCAAAAAGAAAATTTGAGGAGGATATTTCAAAACTGTGAAGACAGATAATAAAAGATTCTTTGAATACATTAGAAGCAGGAGGCCAGCCAGGGAGGCCATTGGTCCCTTGGATGAAGGAGGAGTCCAAGGGGTGCTAAGAGAAAATTAAAAATTAAAAAAAAATGCAGAGAAGCTGAACAAATTCTTTGCTTCCATCCCCACATGAGAAAACTTGGGGGAGATCCCTGACTCTGAGCTCCTGTTCTCAGGAAGGGAATCAGATGCACTGAACCATATAGTGGTGACAGGAGAAGGCGGCCTAGGCCTGATTGGCAAACTGAACATAAACAAATCACCAAGCCTTCATGGCATCCACCCAAGGCTTATTAAGGAGCTTAAAGCTGAGATTTTGGACCTTCTAACTAAAATATGCAACCTGTCTCTACATTCAGCCTCTGCAGTTGAGGACTGGAAGGTGGCCAACGTAACTTCAATTTTTAAGAAGGACTCAAGGGGAAATCCAGGAAATTATAAACCTGTCAGCTTAACATCTGTTCTGGGGAAGATAGTAGAAACTGCTATTAAAGATAGAATTACCAAACATTTGGAGATACAGGCCTTACTCAAAGATACTCAACATGGCTTCACTAGGGAAAGGTCCTGTCTAACTAGTTTTTTGAGGGTGTTAATAAACATGTGGATAAAGGTGAGCCAGTAGAAATTATCTACTCAGATTTTTTCAAAAAGCCTTTGATAAAGCCCTTTATCAAAGACTTCTCAGTAAGTTTAACAGCCATGGAATAAAAAGGCAAGTCTTACTGAGGATAAGCAACTGGCTAAAGAATAGAAAACAAAGAGTAATAGACATTTCTCACAGTGGAAGGACTAATGGGGGGGGGGGAGCTAATGAGTCCCCCAGAGTTCTGTCCTAGGACCAGTGCTTTTTAACTTATGTATAAATGATCTGGAATCAGATATGACTAGTTTGCTGATAACACTTAATTGCTCAGAGTGGTAAAAACCTATGAGGGAAGGTTACAACATTTGGGGCTTTTTAGTCTAGAAAAGAGATGAATGAAAAGGAACTTAACTGAGGTGTACAAAACAATGCACACTTTAGGTAAAGTGGAAAAGGAGAAGCTATTTTCCCCTTCCCAAAATAGTAGAACTAGAAGTCACCCAATGAAATTGAATCCTGGAAGAATCAGGACAGATAAAAGGATTTTTAAAAACATAACATGTAATTCAACTTTGGAATTTGCTACCATTAAATGTGCTGACTACCAGCTTGGCTGGCTTCAAAAAAGGGTTGGACCCATTCATGGAACTCATGGGGATCAATGGTTATTAGTCATGATGGCAGTGGGACTGCCTTTGAAGGCCATCTGCTGGGAGACCAGTAGGCCCCCAGTGGGCTTCCTTGGGCAGTTGGTTGGCCACTGTGAGAACAGACTGCTGGACTAGATGGGCCAGGGTTCTGACCCAACAGGGCACTCTTATGTTCATAAGTTCTTTCCTCCTTTATAATAGTGGCCTGGTTCAGTCTTCCCTTTAAGCTATAAAATGGCTTGTTTGCTTTTGGCTTAGCATTTTCTAAACCATACTTTGTGGCTTAGCATGCTAACACAGCCAAATGTGATTTATTTAATAAATGATGGTTTATCAAACCATGATTTATGGATGATGTCAATCAATCCATCTGTCACCAGATTAAGAGTTGCATAATTAAGCATTGCAGCACATGATTTCCCTGTTCACTTCCCCTTCTTCTAAGTAGCTTTTGTTTTAAATTTCATCACTTCCTTCTAGTGCATCTAATACATTTTTTCCATTCCAATGTAAATTAGCATTGCTAGCTAAAGTTTTTCCTTCTGCTAGTGTCTATGTACACCTAACAGTTCGGTTTCTTTTTTTTTCTTTTTTTTTTGGCAAGTTTTAGGCTTTCTTCAAGTATGATTTCTTTTTCTCCATTGACTCTAATATCTAAATGCATGTTATGCTTACAACAGCTGTCGTTCTCTTTTCTGGCTTCTGTTCTTGCAATTTAATGCATTGCGTGCATAACTGCAATGATGGTAAGTCTGTTTTAAGTCTGGCTCCTTGAAACTTTCGTATCCTAGAGCTTCCAGCCATTTTTCCTGCAAACAAACATTGAGAAGAATTTCTTGTCATCAGCATCTGCCAAAGACACAAACTTTTGTTACTGAAGACATCTTTAATAATGCAAAGAAGGTCACCAGGCTACAAAATATCAATCTGGAAATTCAAGACCTTTCTGCTTGAGCTGGAAGTCCTAGAAAGCTTTGCATACATCATTAATAGTTTCCATCCTTCTGATTAATTTTTCATTTGTGCACACACACACACACTCACACATATATGGTGTGGGTATGTGCTATACACAGACACAAAGACAGAAGTATATTAAGCATGGTTTTAATCTACTTTTCATTATATCATGCCAAATGGTAAATCAAATCAGACTTCCAAACTGAAGTAAGACATTGCAATGCAGATGTCAGGACACCATTTTGTAGTGGAGAAAATAAACCTCACAAAGAAAATGGATATTGCACCCTTTTCCTCCCTGTCCTTTGGATATGACCAGGGTCAAACCCAGTTCATCTCTTTGCCCAAATGGACCCTCCCTGCCCCCAGACAAAGCTCTCCCTGCAATCCCATCAAAGCAAAGAATAGAAACCTCCTCAGCAGCTCACTGTGCAGTCCAAGGGCAGCCCTAATAAAGGAATTGCAACATAGAGAAGCCCCAACTGTTCCATCCTCCCTCAACCAATGACTCCAACATTCCATCTCCACAATGAACTTCCTCAGCTTTGCTGCCCTCCTGAAAGACTCTGTTGGCCTAACAATAGAACTAACCCCAGATACACTGACAAGGACCTGCCTAGCTTCACCAAACTAACCAACCAATCAGATCCCTAAGATTTCCCACCTTGTAGCCCTCAATGTCTATAAAAATCTTAGCTTTTCCATTGTTCGGATCCCTCTTTCTTTGTAAAGCACATACCCAACAATTGTTGCAATAAAATTTGGTTCTTTTTTTCAGTGTTGTGTTCCTTCTTCAAACTGAATCCACGACATTGTTTACAACCCAACGCTGGTTGAAGAGAAGACCTGAAGTGGGATCCTTCCCCTCCAATTACCTCCAGTTTTCCTACATGTTGGGGATTTGAATTCAGCAGCAGCCCTCGCAAGAGAATATGCTTGTCAGTGTAAGCAGAGTGCTGAAAGAATACTGAGGAATCAAGAAGCAGAGCATTTTATTGGGGGAAGACAAGATAAATACTCCTAATATAAGTTTCTGAATGCAGAGTATGGCCTAAGCCCAGCTGTTAGTAATGTTTATTCAGTCAACGAACAGCAAAGTTTACAAAATATACTGTACAATAAAAAAGTCATATCAAAGGATGAGGTAAAATACCCCCATTAACAAGGAGTCTGTATAACAGAAGTGTAACATAGGCCACTATAATGATATATGTTAATAAACTGTGCAACTATATACCACAATCTATGGAGTAAAAATGCATGTCACCTAAAAGAGAAGAACTAAGACAATTGCAGAATCTATATATTAAATCTGATTATGTATTTATTATTATTTATTATTAATATTATATACTATATATATTAATATATATATTTATTTATTAAATTTCTCACCCGCCCATCTCCCCCCCGATGGGGGAACTCTGGGCGACTCACAACATTAAAAACATAAATAGATATAAATAGATAAATATAATTAATATATTAATATATTTAATAGTAATAGTAATAATATTACTATTATTAGTAATATATTATATAATATATTAAATATATTAAATAATATATTTACTAAAGCAGTAGTGGTTGTTCCTAAGACCAGTTATGCCTTCTCTTTATTGCTGCAACACAGGATTTGGCTACTGAACAAGACCTTTCTTGGACTTTGGGCTTAGATCAAGTTAAGTCCCCAGCTATCCATGTATGCTAACAGACATTTGTTATATTTAAGTAAAAGAAAGATTTATTAAGAAATAAATGAAGGTAGAAAAGCCTCCCATCTAAAGTCTATTCTGAAGAAAGGAAAGCATAAGAGAAGGAAGGAGGGGGAGAAGTTTCTTTTGCCTCCTGAACAGAGATCCATTAAACTAGCAATAGGCCAGGTGATAAACAGACTTAGGACAATGTGTGAAAGCTTTCCTCTTTCTAAGTTTCACCATTGGCCCCCGTGGTCAAAACAGGCTCCTAAGTGTCAAGAAAGGATGCAGTCTCCGACCGACAGCCAAGATTGCCCCCCTCGGATGCTGTTTAGCGGACGCAGCCATGTCGCAGACGTTTCCCTCTACCCAGCTCCTGCTGCAAGGAGAAGCACGCATGGCCAATGTCCTCCCTTCCTAGCCGCGCAAGACAACGTCTAGAGTTCAGACGAGAGAAAGCGAAGTCCAGCCGGCACTAATTAGATCCACTTCAGAGGCTCTCAGGGAAGGAAAGGGCAGGATGTGCATTTCAGATGGGGAGCCGAACGGAAATAACAGCTCTGCTTCAAAGCAGCCTCCTCTTTGGTTTTGTTTTCTTCTCGCTCTCTCACTGTGAAATTGAAGAAGCATACTTTCCTTTGCTCTGTTCAGTCCTTGGCAACACTGCTCCTGAGAGACTGCCTTCTGAGAACTTGATTTCTCCAGGAAAGATAGAAAAGGCTTAAGTCCAAATGAGGAATGGGAACTCACACACGCACACACTGTCTCATACAGACACGGGCACACACACTCGCACATAGATGCACATCATTCTGTCTCTCCATCTGCTACCAACACTCTCTCTCAACTCCTTCTCTGAAAGATAGGCAGCAATAGAAATAATAGAGTCATCCCCATTGACCCCAGCACAACAGGACATTTGCCAAGTTCCGGCTGTCTCTTTGTCAATTTGCTCAGGCACTCCTGGGTTAGCACTGCCAGGATAGCTAGAGGGATATTGTGGAGGTCTGAAAAAGAAAATGGAGCCACAGGCCAAGTTCTGAATGAGCCAAAGTTTAGAGGCACCTTACATATTAAATTTTCCCATTTACTTATACTAAAATCATAATAGTTAAACTAAACTTCTGCCAAAAACTGTCTTCCAAGTTTTCTGCAAATGAAGCATCTTGTTTTAGACCTTATTCTCAGGGGTCTTTAGAATTCCTTCAGAATTTCTTTGGTGATGCTTCTTCAACACCCTTTTTTAATATGAGGGGGTCAAGGGTACTGTTGCTGTTGTTTTATAATATCTCTCCGTATCTCTTCAGGCTCCTTGGCCATTCCTGTTTTTTGAACTGAAAAAGATCCATAGGAAAAGGCTAGATATCTTTAATGTGGTCATCAAACCAAGGCTCATAGGGATGGAGTGTCAGGATATTATCAGGACTTCACCAACATCAAACTAAGTCAATGGTATCATTTGCCCCGCTCCTCCCACCAGTCCTCCATGTTCTTCTGAGTTCATCTGAAGTCTTTAGAGTAGCTGGGAAACTCAGTGACAGGTTTTCCAAGCAGTAAACTATTGTGGTGAACCATCCTTGTTGCAAAGCAACATATTTTGGGTTGTTGGACATGAACAAGCAATTGAGATCCATAAGATATAGCACAGAAAGAGCTATAATTCGATATAGCACATGTCACCCATACAGCAGAGAGTGGGGCACCAAGCTTCAAAAAGCAATGAAGAGTGGGAAGAGCTACTACAGGGAAAAAAGGGTAGTCATGATATTTTTCAGTGGTGACACACAAGATGAGGGTTATGATCTCTCCTCTGTGGTTCCAGGAAACACTGGCATTCCCCGTTCTTCCCTGTTTATACAATTCCTTCGCCAACGTAAGAGGGGATAACTCTTATTTTATGTACAATGCACAGTATAACAGAGAGAAAGCCTTACTCAGTTGTACAACTATTAGATTTGGAGACTTTGTTCAAAGGCAATTAGAGCAAACCTCCAAATCAAATCAACATCCGAAGCAAGTTAGAAAGTCAACCGAGTGGTTAAATCATATCAAATGCCCGCAAATCAGTCCTAACTTATTTCATTCATTCATTCATTCATTCATTCATTCATTCATTCATTCATTCATTTCATGGCTTATTTCAAATCAACCTGATGCTATGATTCATTATGAAGAACCCAACTGAATCCCAACTGATTTTCTAAATTGATCCCATAGATTCATGGAGTTGAAAGGGGGCTGATGAGTCCAACATGACCAAACTGGAATTTGCCTGATTTCTGCAGGCCTACTGCATCCGTGTCTCAGCAAAGGATAGCTCTTGACTGAATTTGTCTGAGCTAAGAAGTGAAGCAAAGTCAGACGTGGTTGGTGCTTGGATGAGAGAGTTTCAGAAAGGAACATAGGTATAATCTAGACTAGGCTGGTTGACAAACATCTCTACCGCTACCAAGAAATTTATGTGGCTAATTGCCACAAGGATATTGCATGTTTCTTACCGGAAAGGTGGTCTGATCCCCTCTTTGGAAGAATGGTTAACCAAGTTGTGGGTGGACGCTTCAATGTCTAAAATAACTTCATACCTTAAAAGTAAATCTGACATAGAATTTAATTTAAATTGGAAACTATTCCTGGAGTATACAGGACTCCATACATGGATTTGTACCGCATCCAAAATTTGGGATTTTTTATGTATAGAGCCCATGCTTCAGTTTTATGGCATACTTAAGGCAGAACGGATTCCCAGTTTTGATTCAGTCTATTGTACCTTATAATGTTAAGTGGTGATTTATACTCTGTTGACCATGGTTCTCAATATTTATCCTTGCTTAAAGCTTAATAGTGATTTTTAGTCATTTAAAGTAATATACCATATTCAGTCGTTCATTCATAATTTACTAATTCATTCATAATTTACTAATGACACCCTGGAAAACTATACTTCCAGCCCTGACATATTTAGATCTTTCATTTACTCATTTGCATTTGAATACGTTTATTCTTTTTATCAGTTTTCTATTGTTTTTTATTTGTGTTTATATATCTTCTCTGAAAAGTTACATTAAAAAACAAGGGGAAAAAAAGAAAACCATGTGGAGTGTTTCTGAAATCATTAGACAAGTTCAATGCCACAGAGATTTTCTTTTTTATTAGATACAAACATATAAAATGGCCTTGGGTAAACACATAAATATTGGATATATCCAACTACCTGCTTAAATGATTAGACATCTTTTCCAAACAATGAGCCGTGGATGTTAAACCTGTACTACGTATGTTCAGCATGTGGCATGGATTCCATAACTATTACTTTTCAAGGTGGTTTTCAAGCTACCCGTGGGGAGATATCATTCCCCATGAATGAGAACCATGTAAGGCTGGCTCCCGAAACTCTATGCTCAAGTTCTATTATTAATATTGCTAGTATTTATAATGACCTTTTGAAAGAAAATTTGCTTTAGAAATGTCTTTTCAGGGAGAGGTAACATCTGTGAAATTCTCATGGGTGAAATCTTACATTTCCTTCATAATTAAGTGGCCAAGGGGGGATGCGTGATTTTCTCCAGCATTCAGCAGCCTCTCTGGCTGTCTCCACTTCGATTAATGTTCACAGGAGCAAATTCTCCCATGGGTTGGTTTGCGTGTGTGTTAGTGAGTTTGTGTGTGTATTCTTCCTAGTGTTTTCCTATGGGTGCACGGCCCACTTTCTTTCGGATCAACCAAATGTTGATCCATTGGTTGCGACAGGAATTAACTAACCGGCTGACATCAAGCCTGACGTTGTGTAATGTGAGTGCGTGTATGTGTGTGTGAGAGTGTGAGTGTGTATGTGGGTGTATATGCTATAAACCGCCCAGGGTCATTTCAATGTTTCAACATTTCAATGAGATGGGGGGTGACAACTTTGATATATAAATAAATTATACACACACACACACGTGCACAGACACGCACAGACACACACTATATACGTATATAAAGTGTATGCAGCTCTAAAGAGACTTTGGGATGATAGAAAGAAGTGTAAAATATAACGGCACCAGCAACACCTCTCTTGGCACCCTCTTAAATGCCAAGACATAAATTTCAAAGGAATTCTCAAGTACCATGAGAAACAGAGCACCTGTTTTCACAAGAAAGAAAATCCTGGACCAGTTGCTCAGCATGGACTTGTCGAATATCCTCCCTGGATTCCTCATATTCTCTGCGCAGGATGTTTGGAATAAACTGCATTCATTGCCATTCGTTGCGTGTTGATATTCAGAAGGTGTTTTTCTTCAGCGGCTGCCTTCCTTATTTTCCATATGTGATACGAGCAGAAATGTCCCTGGACCGGCCTGACTGTTGCAAAATGCATGGAAGGAATAAAATCTAATGAAGGAGATAATTGTTTAAAAATATGTTTGTTGGGGCTTTTCTTCCCAATCAGACAGCAATTATGGTTTCTCTCTCTCCCTCTTCCTCTCTCTCTTTCTCTCTCCCCTGCAAGATGGATGATCTGTGGGGAAACATTCGTTTCAGGTCACAAATTGGCTATCAGGAAAAACTTAAACAATCAGCCATTTTCCCTTTTTCAACACACAGCAGTGGAGTCAAAGAGGTCACCCCCGAAAGTTCGTAAAAAGGAAAAAAGAAAATGCTGCCGTCTGTTCCTTTCCCCCCATCTCTGGTCAGTAGTTTGGAAATTGATCTGCAATCACCACAGCTAACTAGGGAAGCATTTCCCTGCCAACAAATGGGGATCAAAAGCCACATAAATAAATATACATGAACCAAACAGAAGCAGCTGGAAGGCTCTCCAAAGGGTCTGCTAATAACCTCTGAAATGAAAAAGAGCTCAGCAGATCAAAGGATCATTATGACGATTAAAAGCTTATAGCGAACTTGCTGTGAAATTTAAGCTACTCAATTTAGAAAGTTGCTACCATACAATGGTATATGTAATGTTCAAAATAAGGGTCCCCCACCCCTAAAAAAGGTCACGCTGCTACTGAAAACTCTTAAGCTGGAGCTTTTGTTCTTAAATTGCATAGAGAGAGGCTGCATGTTCAAAATCCAGGTTTTAAAAGAATTTATTCTCCCTATTGCTACTGTTGGTGTGATGCAGAGCTCCGCCAAAGCTGGCAAAATTCTGTTGTTTTGAGAAGGACGTATTGGCAAGCTGAATGAGATTTGACGAGCCCAAACAAGAAATGCTTTTTTGGGGGTGGGGAGTAAGAAGAAGGACCTAGAATTTACTCCAGTAATTGTTCCTGGGCCATGGAGTGGTAATTAACCTCTTTTTTTTTAGATTTTTTATCCCGCCTTTATTCTTTTCATAAATAACTCAAGGCAGCGAACATACCTAATACCCAGTTTTGGGTATTTTGATACCCCCCCAAAAAATGTTGGGTAGGAAACCATTTGAGAGTGGCAACAGGTTGATACGTTCTAAATAAACAGGCACAGATCTGTAATATTTTTCCTAGAGGAATAAACATGATGTTCCTACTGACATTTTGTGAGATCAAGGGCAGTATCAGAGTGGCAGGCTGGAATCCAGGGTCCCCCATGCGGGGTGGTTGAGGTTGATACATGTAAAAATTAGACAGGGCATCAATCACACGGTCACGGCTGGTCATCTTGACCTTTTTGACCAACGAAAAGGTTCTCTTCCAAAGAGCAGGTATGGCTAGATGGAAGTGCTCAAAGCCAGAACAAACATAAAAATTGATGTTATTGAACTGATTTGCATGAATAAGTTAAAGAGAGTTAATACCAGTTAAAGAAGAAAAACTGCACTTCAGAGTGTGTCGCTGCATCTTTTCCTGGAATTGCACAGCTGCTCTCGAAAACTCAAAAGATGCAAAAAGAGTTGTGACGCGGTCAGATTTGCAGTTCCTTTTTCTGCATTTCTTCAGGGAGTAGATGCCTATTGATGACACGGAGAATGGGGGCTATGTAGAAGGGAGTGAAGGCCACAAACAGTTTGAGACCCTTCAGTACCAGTATTATGAATTGAAGGAGCTCAGAGCTCTCCTATTTAAAGAGTAATTCGGGAAAAATTGAACTAGAGAAATTAAATCAAGAGTGGACACCTCTGCCTGGACCCCATAGGGGTTCGGAATCCCCACTGATCGCGATGGCTGAAAACCAATCTCACTCTTCATCTTGTTTTTGAGGAGGGAATCTTGGAAATAGGCCTGCTGCAACTAAACACATTCAGTAAACCTCCCAAATTCCTCCCAGCATTCCCCTCATATGTGATTTGCTCACACCTGTTTCATAGCCCTCAGCCCCACCTAAAAATAAGATCTTAATTTGGGAACTACAGGAAAGGATGGCATGCACTGATTCTCCAAAGTATGTGTGAAGGCCACCTTTATTTAAGTGTAGAAAAAATGTCTATTTTTGTGCTTGTTACAGAGCCAGAAGAATTAGGGGATGGGGTTTCCTACAAAATTTAACTCATGCTTATCATAAGGCCTTGTTGTGTGTAAGCAGTCCTTCACCATACCTAGTTTGCTGGTCCATCAATGCTGAAAGTCCATTATGAGTTATTTGAGTCCTACACTGGTGATTCTGTCCTTCCCATATTGTGCCAAGAATCTTGAATTTCTGAATTCTTAAACACATTGATTTCTTTTAAGGGTTCCGGGTACATCTATCTTCTTTAAGAAGCCAAATAATGCTACCGACTTTCCAGCTACTACGGGAACCATCTTCCAGGCCATGTTAACTGCAATTGTTTTGATGGATTCATCCTTGCCAGGTTGCCTAACAAATATGCAAGATAACAGCTGCTTGTTTTGGGGGGGGGGGGTTTCCTGCCACTTCTTGTACTTGCCATTCTCACCGGAGGCTTATTGGGGAGGCAAACTTGAAATATACTAAACAAATTGTGGGGCTCCATTTCTGTCTCACCGGGGGTATGTTCACAGTGTGTTTCCATTGTAACATCAGCCTTTCACAGCAGCTGTTGTCACTCTCTACTCTTTGTTGGGGACTTGAACATGTCACTCAACCAAAAAACTGAGAAATGTTAAGGATTCTGAACATCTCTCAAAAACCTTTTTTCCACCTCTGGGTTCCCTAGTAATTAGTGAACTCGGTATTGAGACCTTGGAGAATAGACCCAAGAGAATCTGTACTACCCCCATCTTGCAGGGATGGGGGGAAGCTCCAAGGAAACTTATGTTGAGAAAACATAAACAAGAAGTAAAGACAATGTACATATCCGTTCAGTTCTGTGCCAGTAAGACCAAGGTCACAGTTATGTCTAAGAATGATTTAGAACTATAGTGTGAGGCAGATATTCCAGTCCATTAGCAGAGATACATTTGAAAAAATACAAGCAAATGCTGCTTTGAAGACCAGTAAATGCCATTCCACAGCTATCCCACAAAGCTCAGTCACAATTTGCAAGCCACAGACTGGAAAAGACACACTCTGTCAAGTTGAGATTGACTTCTGGTGTCCTTATAAACAGATCCATGTAGTCATCTTAGCAATCCCACCAAAGTAGCTTGCCACTGCCTTCTTCCAAGATTTTTTTTTTAAGTTCCCCATCTAGCCTATGTCCTTAATATTCTATGAAGTTTCCCACCAAAATACTGACCAGGGTCACCCCTGCCTAGCTTCCAAGCACAAGAAGGTAGTAGCAGGTAAGCAATTCCATCTTCTGTTGCACGTTCTGCTTGAAGCAGGGGCATGCCTAGTCACAATTCTAGGTATATTCTTCATGCTATCAATGAAGCAATGCACAAAGGAATAGAAGATAAGAGATAGCCAGAAGGTGGGAATTAATCCCAGGACATGTTCCAAGGAACATCCACAGTCAAGAGTCGATGGAGTCCACAAGAGCATCAAACAAGTTGTTGTAACATCTAGAATAGGAGTGAAGTCTATGGCTAAACCAAAATAAAACAAACCACATTAGGAGTAGCACAATATGGAGGACTACCAAGTCTGGCCAGCAAAGTTCCAAAGAGCCACTAGCTGGCAGCACGTAGTTAAGAAAATTCTAACCCTTGCTGTCATCTACTGGTCATCAGAATTTCTGCAGGCCACATCTGGTAGCCATACCTATAGGTTACAGGTATCCCCCAGGATTCATACATTCAGGCATGCCCCTCAAATTCACCCATAAAATGGTACATTCTCCCCTCTTTTTCTTTCCTTGCTGGGAAGCTTAATGTGCCTATTTTATGTCCCCACAATTTTTTTTCCCCAAAGGAGTGAAACTTTTGATCCAAAGATGTTAGATACCACAGACCACTCCTTCTGCAGTGCTCAGAGACCCAGCTCCAATAAGCAAATGAATAAAATTTCCCACAGAAGAAAAAAGGAATTCATCTCTGGTCTAAAAACCAGAAAACATGCAGTGGTTCAGGATCACATATCATAAGAGATACCACTTCTGGGCCGCAAAATACCAATTAGCCATTAGATGGAAGCAAAGAATAAGAGTTTGCTGTAGAGGTCTCTCCGCTGCCCTCTAATGGCCACCCATCTTGAGGAGATGACAATTAGAATTCTTCTCAAAGCAAACCAATTTCTCTGGAGCTTCTTCCAAAGAGGAACCCAACATCCATGCATCCTGAAAGAGGTAGGAGGCTCACCAAGTGAAAAGAAGAAGAAAGAAACTGTCAGTTTTCAAAACTGGTGACCTTTGAGCATAAGTATGGTGATGTACAAATGTTGGTACATCAGGAGAAAATGTCTCTGTCTCTCAGCTCTTAAAAGAGAGGTGGAAAAGAGCTTTATAAATGCGGCCCAGAACATGGGCTGTCTGAGTCCTGCTTTCTAAATGACAAATGGGGTTTTAAAAGGCTCTCCTTTAAAAAAAGAAGAAGAAGAAGAAGAAGAAGAGAGGTCCAATACGTCCTATGTACTTTCCACCTTTTTGATTTAGTGCCTGGAAGCAATTTTGTACCCTTTTCTTTCATCTCTGCTACCACCTCTGCTTGAGAAGGGGAAAAAAAGAGTTTCCCTTGACTGTCATTCTTTCCTTTCTTCTTGAATTTCTTTTTTGCAAAGCCGATCACGGAGAATTTTTATGTTTCTTTTCCCTCGTGGCTATTTTCGCCCCCATCAATACCTTTCTGCCAGAATCTCTTGAGCGATGCTACAGGTCCAAACAATTTCCCATTCATTGTCTTATTCCTAGCCAGTCTATTATTGATCTCTTCCCAGGCGTCTGCTTTGACGTCATTTAACCTTGGTTATCTACAGTGCCTTTCCATCTGATTCATGTGGATTAAAAGAAGCACTTAGCACCATCGCTTAAGCCGTGAGAATTTAACAAGCCTGCTAAATTTGACACAGTCAGGGTTTCCAGAGGTAACTATTTATGTTCCCAACTATAAAAAATAATTTTTACACCTGGACAGATTAGAAATGGGTTCCTCTGGAGTTTGTGAAGGAATCTGCACAGATTTGTGCAGGAATCTGCATTGGCAGATGCAGAATATGCCAAATACAGGTCCAAATCATTGGCAAATTCTTCTAAACCACCATCTGAAGGGTAGGGCTACTAAATTTGGACGGCACAAATTCAAATGACCACAGGATGGTAGCAGAGAGATCTCTTTTGGATTTTTGAACTCCAGATCTGGTAGCCCTAGTAAAGTGTTCAATGCATCCCAAAATCTGTACCCTTCAGAATATTGATGTGACTCCTATTTGAAAAGAAAAGTCCTCCCAGATGTACATCTTAGGAGAAAGTATGCAACACCAACACATCTACTGCATCTATTTGAGAAAAGTATAAATAAAGGTCCACTTCTGAATGGAGAAAAAAAATTGTTTGCAAAATGAATGCACGCTGAGAACAATGCATACAAAAAAGGCATTCGTTAACAAAAACCTGCATGAACTTGTATACAAATGTTCATGCAAACTTCTATCAGCAGCAGCAAAGCCACACAGAAGTTACCATCAATAAAGTTTGAAATGGATCAGAAAGCTAACAGATTTGCCCAAGTCTGCTTTGATAGGTTTGGAATAAAAGTCAGTGATTGGAACCCCAGAAATGAATAAATTCACAGAGGTCTCTAAAAATGTATTCATATTGTTGCCTTTAGTAGGACAGGATGGATGGATGGATGGATGGATGGATGGATGGATGGATGGATGGATGGATGGATGGATTTGTATAATAACATATTGGTTTAAGGGATTGCACACTCTTTATGATATTTATAATGTGGTTATCTTTTTTAAAAACATGTACACTTAGTTAAGTTCTTCTCCAACAGACTTCATCAGCCTGCCTTGAAGTCCTGAGATGTTCACGCAGAAGGACCCCACTTCCCTTCCTCTTGCAAAAAAACACCCAAATCCTACTGCTGAAGAAAACTTTGTACTAGAAGAGCCGATGGCAAGAAAAATATATTCTAATATGAACCCCCATCCCCTGGATGTATAGCATATAACTGAAAGCATCATGGGAGGCTTTCAGATCACAGTTAGCAAGAAGGGCATCCAGTCTGACAAGCCTCTCAGAATAAGGGCTGATAGGAGGCCTACACTGTGGCTTCTTTTCTTGTTGACCATGGCTGAATGGTCATGCTTGGCTGGGGAAATCTGGGAATTGAAATCCACACATCAAAGGATCTTCTGCACTGGAGTAGCCTGGCTTATCCAGTAGTGCTAAGTCTCCTCTGATGGAAATGTGCTGCCTAGTTCCCACTATTAGCATGCTGTTCTTCTTTTAAAATTGGTGATGTCCTAGAATGCTTACCATCCCAATAATCCGTAGGACATTCTGGAACAGTCTGGGAAATAAAATCAGAAACTTGCGACTCCTGGGGGCCCATGGCTGTTATTAGCCCTATTGGCTGCTGCCAGGGTACACTGGCCTCCAACCCACCTGAGAATGCTTGGAGCTGATGCTGCCCATGAGTGCTAGAGCATTTATTAAGCTGGACAGATCCCCAACCTTTCTCCCTCTCTTTCTCTTCATGTCAGGACTGCTTTTCTCCTTCCTCCCATTTTTTCCCTAACAGCTCTACTCAAAGACTCCCTGAAAAAAATGTTCCTTTCTCTCGAGAAATTGTCTGAATGCCTTGTGCAGGCCTTGGCTAAGGTTGCAACATTGTGAATCATGAAATAGCCTTGTTTCTTGTGCTCCGTGGCATCTTCTTGATGGCAGATGAGGTTCCACACATTCCCAGGGGGTGGCGGGGGCAGGGGCTCAAAAGCTGATTGCATGGTTGTGTGAGGAAGCTGTGGTGTTCAGTTCCTGATGTTGCCAGCCAAAAGAATTTGGGCATCATGGCCTTGAAGAACCCCAATTTGAAGTATCCTAAAAGAGACTTAGAGGTGTACAAGGCACAGGCAGTTCTATCCAGAGGAGAACCTTTAAATTTTCTCTGATGTTCTCCTTCCTGGTGGACATGCATTTACTATCATCTCCTCTAGTTCTCTAAGATATACAGTATAGAAATCAGTGGATACAAAAAAGTAAGCAAAAGTAGGACATCTCTGCAAGAGAAGGCAGAAATCTGACCTAATCTAGAGGTATTGGGAGGCAGTCCCTTTTGGGCTGCTTCAAATTGGAGTTCTTCAAGGCCGGATTTGAGTCTTAAACTAAGCTTAAGAGAAAAAATTGAAAGGGAAAAATACGTGGACCGGTGTAGTTGAAGGCCCATGTCCTGCTTAATTCATCAGCAATTTCTTTGTTATTTTTCATAATATCCTAGGTCACTCTGAAAGGACATTCAATAAACTGGTCAGCTGAATATTTGTATGAGATTAAAGAAGATCAGAACGTGTTTACAGGGTATCATTTACCATGTACTCTATTCACTGTCATGGAGGGGAAAAGTTGGAATTAATCCCAGCTCACAGAACTAGACTGATAATGTGCTGGGTCACGTTCCTGGATTATAAAACTCCCACCAGTCAATGCTGAGTTATTGCTCTGCAAATACTTTGAAAGCTAATTTAATAGATACTCTGCATAAAGTCTACAATAGGAAATTACTTTCTCTATGTATCAGGATAAACATTCGATTAAAAAATATGAAATATTAAGCTAGCCACCAATAACCTGCTACCTGCTTCCTCCTTCCCCTTGCTGCCATTCATTCAGCCTTTGTTTCAGAAATATTTTCTATCATTATACTCTTAATTAACCTTCATAATGAACAGATCCTTGCTACCGTTAACAGGGCTTGCTTTATCAAGGCCTCGGCTGTCATAAATTACACTTTCGCTTCCACCCACACATAGAATAGTCACTCAGTCTAATCAAACTAGTTTGTCCAAAAAATAAATAATTTGTACCGCTGCATTCATCGAAAACAACAGACTTCCACAATCCCATGTTTGGAAAGAAGAGTACCCTGAGTGACAGTAGAGTAACCGGATCCGCAAAAATCTGGAAGACCATTAGAGGGCAGAAAAGAAATATGAAAAAATTTGAATTCTTTGCTGTCCCTCTAGACATCATGTGAATTCCTGCAGTCCAGATATGGACCCCCAACAGAAGAGACAAATGGGTGGGAAGCTAGGAAAATAGGGAAATGGGAGAGATGTAGTCAAAAACAGGAGAATAGAAAGGTAAAAACAAATTCAGAACTTTTAGAACTACTGTTCTAAAGTTTGGAAGATCCGTCCCTCTGAAAACCTCACCAGATATTATTCCCTAACTCATTGCTGTGACATTGACTGATTCACTGCTTTCCCATTTATTTCCAATTCTTCATCTGACACTTCACAGCAGCTCTAAAGAATCTCATTGACTGGAATCTACATCTCGTTCAGGGTGATGCAAAGCTTCAGTTTGGGGATTGGATTCAAAGGTGATTGGATCAAATTTCCAAATCAAATTGGATCCCCAAATCAAGTCAGGGATTTGGCTCAAATCTTCAAATCAATTAAACTTTCCGGTTTAATTGCCACTTGAATTGAACCAATGTATCACTTCAGATCAAATCAACAATTTCAAATGTACGGGAGCATTCCTTAATTTTGTACGCATTGCTTCTGACTTCTTTTGTAGCATTAGTGAACAATTTTGCTCTTTTTTTCTTTCTTGGGTTATCATCTGGAAGAAGCACCCTTTTGTTAGTATTCAGAAAGCAGAGGCAATTTTCCACCCATTAGGGCTAGATGTCAATATTCCACAATAGTAATGCTTTCCTAATGCTCACTTTTGGCGCTAGCGGTTTCATAATTTCATACTTCTATCGGTTTTCCATTTTTGTGTCTGTTTTGCCATTCTGTCAGATAACTGTTAACAGCAGGCTGAAATTTTACCAAAATAAGAGTATATTCACTTGGAAAAAGACTATGACACAAGCCATGTGTCTAATAGTTGACACTGTTGGACTAGGAAAGATACAGGTCAAAGCCAGTTTCTCATCTTTTAGGTTTAAGTTTCAAAGGGAATGACATACTGGATTCCATCAAACCAGGATGCTGACTTGGAAGCCAGGGAGTATATACAATATGTTGGAACTGTCTTATGACATTTATTTATGTAGGCGCCTTCAAGCCAGTGTTGACTTCTGGTGGCTGCCTGGACAGGTCTCTGCAGTTTTCTTGACAAGATTTCTGAAGTGTTTTGCCCCTGCCTTCTTCCTAGAGCTGAGAGAGAGCAACTGGCCCAGGGTCACCCAGCTGGCTTTGTGCCTAAGGCAGGACTAGAACTCCCAGTCTCCTGGTTTCTAGCCTGGTGCCTTAACCATACACCAAACTGGCTCTCCTACACCTTATGATATAAAATGAATTTTTGAAAAAACAACATACCAATAATCATTTAATGAATTTCACCACTTAGTTTTCCTTGGGGTTTGTTTTGTTCTTTCATTGCTGTTCCAAATCTTCCTTGCAATTTTTCAACCTTCTCCTGCAAATGAAATGTCTGTTTCTCTGCTTATTCTTGGAGTGCTTGAGAATTTCTTTCAGATTTCTTTTAGTATAACCTTCCTGTAATCATACAAGATAGTGAAGGCTGTTTCCTGGTACTATAGTTTCCTGATAGACATCTTTCCCTGACTCTAATGTTTGGCTACCCAAATTTCCAAATCTGAAAAATTCCACAGGAGACACTTTTCCTTCAGATTGAATAGAAATGTGGGAAGCCAGAGATCCTTGGAGACCACTGGGGAAAAGGTTATATAATAAAAGTAGGAGATCACAAATATCCTTTGACAACATCCTCACTGAATAAGCACAGTAGCAACCTCTACCCATGAGAATTTCACCAAAATTCTCTCTTCTTCTGAATTAAATTTTGCAAGCCAAAAATGTACCCCGGAGAATTTTTCTGCACTGCACTAGTTTGGTTGATGCCAGAACAGCTGCAAGAAAGCAGTAGATAATAATTATTTCACTGGAAACGTCGCTCTGTTTTCCTGCCACTTGTCTGCTCACAATCTCTTTCTTCAGATTACCACTTGATGTGAAAGCCTCTATCTTCTCTCTCAGAAAGGGGAAAGGATATGATCTTTCTGTAGGAGACAGTTCCTGCATTACAAAGAGTATGGATTAGAAAGATTACATAGTCCCTACATATTTGCTTTCACACTTTGCACTAGGCTATAATATATAGTATAGGTATAGCATGTTGTATAAACCCAACCATTATGACTCATAAATCATGGATTATGGTTGTAATACTATGTATACTCCCAGGCAGTGTGGCTTACCCAATAAATCTAATTTCATATAAGCTATGGTTTAACATAGACAGACACGGATTACTCAGTGTGCTTCAAGGCTCGGTGGAGATTAGAACATGGGTCGCTCTGCTTTAGTCCAACAATCTCACAGCTCTTTCTCGTGTTTAATTGGTACCTACTAATTCCAGCTAGTTTTAATCCTGGTCTTTGCACATAACATAAGGGAGCCACCAAAGTTTCCAAAAAGTGCCAGAGCTCTGCAGGCAAGAATTTTTTTTTTTTTTTTTTTTGCCAGAGCATATCAGAGAAGCCTTTCTTTAGAGGGCTTCCAACTGGTGTTTTTCCCATCCTGTCCTGGAGACAAAAAATTCTGCTTGCAAAGATCTTGCAATTTGAAAAGAGGAGGATGATCAAAGCTGGAGATGAAAAGACAAAGCAAATTGCTCCAGGCGAAAGACAAAGGGAAGCCTGGGACCCAATCCCCAGGACAGCTGCTTGGCCACAAGGCCATTTTGATGTGTCAAAGCCATCTGAGCTCCTGTGAATAACAAGGCAGGGCCACCAAAGGGGAAAAGGGAATAGAGAGCATGTGGTGCCTTTCTGAAACTTCCTCAAAATGTAACACGGCTGCAACATCCCAGAAACACTGAGCTGGTTACAAAGAAGGGAGACCCTCAAGAGGGCAAGGGGGAAGAAGGATAAAAGCAGCAACCCAAGGTTGCAACACAATTTGTCTATGCATCACCACATCACACTCATGTATGAGAAAGGTGGAGGTTGTAGTACAGTGACAAAAGCAGTAAGCTCCTGCAGATGCTACGTTCGGTGCCATAGGCCAGACATTACATCTATCTGTAATGTCAGTACCAGTTGACAATTTAATTTAAAGTGCCTAGAAACAAACATTAAGTCCCTAATGGCCTTGGGCCCAGAATATCTACATGCGTCCAGATCGAGCTAACTTCTCCCTAAGATCTAAAGAGGAGGCCTCTCAACGTCCCCAACAGGGTGAAAGCACAACTGATGGTGAGAAGAAGCAGGGCCTACTCCGTGCCTGCCCCAAGATTGTTGAACACCCCACTTGTGAAGTGTGTATCTGCTTCCTCCTCTCTGGATGTCTTTGGCAGGTTGATGAAGACATTTTTACCGTGCGGGCTTTTGCTTCCTAAGCATTTTTCAACTATTAAAAAGTTATTCCATCTTTTAAGGATGGCATATTTTGTATTTCTATTTCTTGGGTAGTTTTACTGAATATTCTATTGAATATATTGGTTTTTAACACTGACATTTTACGCCATAGGCATTTCATCTCTACATACATTAAAAAGAAATGGCACTTAATAATTCAAGTTGTACTTTTTGTCCTCTGTGTCTCTGGAGGTGCCTCACTTTCTCCGATCAAACCCAAACAAAGACTTGTCAACAGCCTGCAGGACACTTCGTTGCTGATGAAAGTGTAGAAGATCCTAATCCAGAGGCACAATTGTGCAAGAGATTAATAAAATAGATATGCTCATAGGAAATCAGCCAGTGCGCTGGAAATTCAAAATGTAGCAGAACATATCTTGTTACTGTAAAATTTCTATTAATTGTTAACCTACTGTGCAATAACCAGTAAGCTGTTTGGTGTCTACGGAAATGAAGTGACATATACATTTAGAGCAGTGTTTCTCAACCTTGGCAACTTTAAGATGTGTGGACTTCAACTCCCAGAATTCCCCAGCCAACCTTGCTGGCTGGGGAATTCTGGAAGTTGAAGTTCACACATCTTAAAGTTGCTAAGGTTGAGAAACACTGATTTAGAGATGGATGGATGGATGGATGGATGGATGGATGGAGAGAGAGAGAGAGAGAGAGAGAGAGAGATGATGATAGATAGATAGATAGATAGATAGATAGATAGATAGATAGATAGATAAGGATAAGGATAAGGATAAGGATAAGGATAAGGATAAGGATAAGGATAAGGATAAAAGGATAAAAGGATAAAAGGATAAAAGGATAAAAGGATAAAAGGATAAAAGGATAAGGATAAGGAGACTAAAAAGTTATAAACTGACCAGGCGTATCCGCAAGGGGGTAAAAACAAATCAAAATGGTGGCTTTGAATGTGTGTTAAACCCCTGCCCCCTTTTTGCCCACAATGCACATAAAAAGGGGGCTTTAATTGATGATTGCAGTCATCGTCTTGACGTCCATGCATCTTAAAGTTGGTGAGATTGGGAAACACTGCTCTATATCACTGTCACTTGGTGGGAGAGGAGAAAATGTTTACAAATCAACCAAAGAAGATTACTGAATGCAAAACATGTCATAGATACTGAAAACATTTCAAGTAGATTCAGTATTAGTGAAGTGAAGTGATTGTAAATAGTGGGTTTTATTTTCTGTGATAATAGGGCAGTACTTCTTGAGATTTTTGGTGGATTTCTTCAAAATCCATTTGAAAAACTGCATCTGTTTTCATTCAATATAAGTTTTGGACCACAGCTGCCGCTGAACTTTATTATTTTATAGGAAAATCTTTGACAACTTGTAGTTTTCCCTCTTACAGGAACAACAAGAGGGGACTTTTTATCATGTTTGGTGGACATGTTAAAAAAGTTTTAAAAATTGGACTCAAATACATACATATATTAATTCAGAAGATTATAAAGACTAATATAACATCAAAAGCAAAGACATTTCTTTTGGGACTGATGGATAAACAGTTGGGAAAAAAACCATGGAAATTTATTTTTATATGTGATAACAGCAGCAAAACTTTTATATGCACAATGGTGGAAGGATTTGACATTACCTACAATGGAAGAATGGATGGTGAAATTGATGGAGCTGGTTGAGATCGTGAAATTGACAGCTTTGATTAGAGAAAAAGCATTGATACATTTTAATGCTGATTGGAAACCTCTTTTGGATTTTTTTGTGTGAAACAGAAACAATGAAAACATGATATTATAGATTTGATGATTAGAAATAATAGTAGACAATAGAAAAAATGAAAATTATGTTGTAAACATAATTGTGAAGCAACTTTATACATATATCTGTTGTAAAAGAAAGTCAGAAGTCTTTTTTTTTTTTTGCATTTCTTCTTTTCCTTTCTTTTTCTTTCTGCACTTTTCATTTTCTTTTTCTTTCTTTCCCTTTTCCTCTTTTCTGCTTGTATCTTAATGATTCGTTCTTATTATTTTTTATCTATTTTAAAAAAATCTAATAAAGTTATTTCAAAAAAGAGAGAGAGAAAACTCATCGTTTTAAAAACAAAACCTTCAACCATGTAATTCTTCCTTACATGAATTCCCCTTTTAAAATGTACATTTCCCCAATGTAATATCTTTTTTTTTTTTTTTAAGGAAGCTGTAATTTTGATGCATGAGTTTTGAAAAACACACTTTTAAAAAAAGATACATCCCTTCTACATAAATAGGTATATTGTTTTGTTTTGGGTTTTTTTGCTGAAGAGTGTTTAAGACAAGAGAAATCCTAGTAGATTTTCACTGCTGACACCTGGACCCTGATAGAGTCTGTGTTGTCTGATCTTGCAAGCAGTGACATCTACAGGGGGGTGGGGGTCAAAACAGGGAAGATGGAGATTGCCGATCACAATGCAATCCCGGCTTCTTTTGTACTTCTGTTGACACTGCACAGACGTACAAAGCAACAGGGCTTCGATCATGTTTCCATGGCCACCATCTTGCCTGTTTTGATTCACACACCCTCATGGACACCACCGTTTGCAAATCTGCTCCTTCAAGATTCAGCGGAGAGCCTCAGTAACTGATGCAGCCTGCGGAGTGCAGACAGCCTGGGGGAAAAATGGTCTCATTCTTCTTTCAGTTAAGCCAATCGAAAAGCAGCTTTCTGAATCTGATAGTTATGAACCCTTTTCCAAAACAAGAAACAGCAGGAATTTGTGTGCAGATTCTAGGTGAAACAGGACTGTGGATGTTTCCCTCTCTCCTTCTCTCTCTGGTTCTCCTTCCATCATCTTTCTAAGAATATTTACAAGCCATGATTGTAAGGTCACTGCTCTGCTTTTGACATACTGAAGATTTTAGTTGCTAGGCGACCAAGAAACCTAATTCTTCTAGCTTACAAACATGAAGATAATTGCACCAGGATTTTTTTTTTTTTTTAAAGAAAGGAAAAAAAACAACTTGTGCATTTTTCTAAATCCACATAGAAACAGGCATATCAGTGGGCACTGAATTGTGTACAAGACAGAGGCTTCATTCTGTCTGTGGTGGTAAACCCAAATTTCACAGGTCTTCTAAGAGTCAGCTTCTTATTTTCATAAGATACCTTCAGCCGCCTTTTTTCATCGTTCTTATTTTGATGCTCGTAGTTCAGGTTTTATGTACTGCCTAGATTTCAAGTTTTCAAGTACTTTTAAGCATATATTTTAAGTATAAAGTACACATTTAAGTAAGTACGTGTTCAGCATGAACTACACAAGTTTCTTCTGTGGGTCTACTTTTAAAGAAATCTATTTCTATCCAAATTAAAGATTGAAGGTTATAGAGGAAGGGACATTTCATGGACAAGCCTCAACTTTATCAATGGTAGCCAGTCCATGAAAGTTTTTGATTTCTGGAGAGAATATGTTTGCAAGCGAGAGCCCACTTCTGTTTGGGACTTTGGTGTCACCTTTGAAAGAACAGCATCCCCTTGTGATTCTATGTCTTCTTAGGCAGCAAAGTCAATCGGCTTCAGGTTGGGCTGCAGTTCAGGAAGAATGACAAAAGGACACTTTTGATGCAATGAGACAGCCAGCTTCCAGCTACCTGGAACCTCAACATTTTGGGGGGTTTCCTTTCCCTTCTTCCACCTGAAGCTACCACATCACTGCTCCACCAAGAGCGAAACAGAATGGAAAGATAAATTCTGAAGATCCACCTCATTTCTCTCTACATTGCCTGGTCTGCCTTTTAAATAAAAAAAACCCAGAGAATGGAGGACAAACAAGGTCAGTAGTGGGGGAGGGGTGGGGTCTATTGACACTACCTTCTTCCCATTCGAAAGGTAGATGGAGTGCTGGTCAGATCTTCTCATTTGCTCAATGTTTTGGGTCTGCCTCAGGGAAAATATTTGTGGGATGATTTGGGAGTATTTCTAAGGTTCTGCAGCTTGAGAATAGTGGTGGTGTGGAAGGGTCGTAGATCACCTGAGTGGATCATATTCACATTGCATTCAAATCAGGCTGATAGGATGGTAGGCTGGGACTCAAGTGCATGTCCATTTAAGAAAAGTGGAGATGCACGATTTTTCAAGTCAGTTTCTCAAATTATTGTTGTTGTTGTTGCATTAAATGTACATGCAGCTACTCCCCAGGAAATTTAATAATTTGCCTTTTCTAGGATGTTAGAAGTTACAGTTGAGTGACACATTCAGAGGGCTTTGCAAGGGAGACATAAGATTTGATGGTCCTCCAGTTGTGTACCTTTGATACATTAATATTATTGTATTTTTTTTCCAAACAACTCATAGGGAGCCAATGCTGCTCATCAAGAGCAAGTGGTCCCATTCATGGATGAACAGGGGGAGGGTAGAGGTGGGAATGAACCCTTCAGTGATCAGATGATACACTGTACTGCTTAGGCAAGGTGTGTTTTAATAACACAAGACTTCGATGAGTGCAATTATTCACAATTTTCTGATACGAATGGGGGATATTGCCATTGCTAAGTAGTTGAAAGTTTGCTAGACCCCTTTTTAGGGTCGCCATGGCTTTTATTATGTGGTAGGAAACCACATTTCCGATTTGGGGGAGGCACCTGGACATTAAATAAAAGGGGAAGGAGACAACTTACAGGCCAGAGCCCTCTCGATTAGCCACCCCCACAAACATTTCCATAGCCAGTTTGGATTGAGGAGAAGCAAAAGGGAAAGCAATAAGCAACTAAGTAGTTAACCATTTCAGAGATGTCCATCTGTCCAGGCATTATGTTAACAGGGGGAGGTGCTCCTAAAGAAGCTGCACATGCACATCTGTTGGCCATGTGTGAGAAGACATTCTCTCACATTGCTCTCTCAAGTTATTGAATGCACTCCCATTTGGATTGCATTTCACACCCACTCTATTTTCTTTCAAGGAATTAAAACTGTTTTCTTCAGCCAGGACTTGTCTGGTGCAGCTAGTAATTTAGCTGTTCCTATCAGGTTCTGATTCTTTCTATTTTATTTTAGACTCTTAGCTGCCATGGGTACTATGGATAGAAACATTGAGTAAACATTGTTCTCATTCATTCATTCATTCATTCATTCATTCATTCATTCATTCATATAGAACCTCCCTAAGTCTAAACAGAGATAGCATCTGATGTTGACCAGATAATAATAAAAGGGCAGGGGCAGAAAAAAAAAAATTGTCACATTCCAGCCAGATCAAACCCAGCAGACCACAAGGGTGGAGAAGTACACATAAAATAAGCTGTTAACTAACTTAACCCCCTCCCCCAAAAATCCAGAGAATGATTGAATTTTAATTAATTCCTTTTACTTTTTCAACAAGGAATGAATGAGTAATTATAAGCTCACGCAACTTAGTCATATGGATTCCCAATTTGTGATTAATATTTCATTATTCTGGATGTTAATCATTTCTAGTTCACCAGGCATACTTTCAGGCAATCAATCCAATGTTTTTTATGAGAAACATTATACATAAATGAATGTCAGAGGTCTGTGCTTTCATTATAGGATAATCAGTTAACGATCGATCGTGTAGGCCATTCTGACCTTGCAATTACTAGTTTATCTCTGCAATACATTGCAACAGAGTTATTAATTTTACTTATTTAGACTTTATTCTTCTACTTGGCAGTTCTATGGAGGAGAACAACGTACAATCCATTAATAACAATTATCAGTGACACAGGGGGTGCATTAATAACATGTTGTTGAAATGGTGATATTTTGTTCACAGGCATAAGCAACTTTAAATACTTGCTCAGTTCCAGGAAGTTCCATTTCTTCAATCCATTATATCAAAAGGACAGTAATAGTTTATGCTTGAATAAGAGAAGATGTTGACATTCAGTACATTAAAATATAGAACCAAGTTTCTCTGTTCTAATTGCCTAATTTGTTTTCAGGTAGGAAGTGGTAGAACAGCAATATAGAAAGTTTCTTTCCTTGTAGGGTCCATTTCATCTTTTTCTGGGCAACATGCAACAAAGACAGATAAACAAAAGAGTGAAGGATAACACGTATGTAGAAGAATATAGTATCCAAATATAAAATACATGCATACCATCTGAGATCCAAAGTACGTTTCTTTAAAACACTTCTAGGACTGATGCTGCAAAGTCTGCATTGACGTGTGTGGTAGTGATAGCGGTGGTGGTGGGAAATGAAAATAAATATCAGAAAACCCTAGGTCATAATGAGCCAACACAAGCTATTATGGGTTGTTCCAATTCATTACAAGCTGAGTTCATCTTCTCACTAAGATTGGACATCTCATAACATGTTGATACAGAAACCAGTCTATCTTTGCTAACTCCAACCCAATCTTCATGCATTGGATGGAACATCTGAAGTGGGCATATATAACTGAACCCAAACAGAGGTCTGTTAATTCAGAATGTGGAACCAGAAGGGTTCCAAACAAGAAGAATTTCCTTTCAGATCTTCTACCTCGAAATGAGTGCAGCAGCTGATTTACACAATGGTAGAATTGTCCCAGCCCAGTCTTCTCTCCACATGTTTTTGGCGTGGAACCTCATTTCTGAAGACAGCAAATAGTGTGTCAATAATGCAATGGTTTAATAATCTGAATTGATTTACTATAGCGATGTGGCTAATATACAGTGGTTTAGTTACAGCAGTTGCCTGTGCCTGTGACTGTATATTAGTCTTTCTGTAAAGAAAATACCAATGTCAAAAGCATAGGACAGTGCGTGATAATGCGTGATATCATGCCACACGAAAACTGGAAAGGAATCATATTCCTAAGATGCTGAAGCTAAAAGATGTGCTAATGCAGAAGTTCAGGAACTAGGAAAGCATTTATCCAGGCTGGATGCATAAATCCGATGTGCAATTCTGAATGAGAACAATGGTAGTTTGCCTATTGTTATTTATGATGAGGAGATCCAGAGTTACCAATCCAACCTATGGGTCTTTCCCTCAAGTCATTGTGTTTGGAACAGCAGCCTTATTCACTGGATAGTTATAAAACAAACTTGCAAAGCAAAGTTCAGCATGACAGCTCCCCTTATCAACTCTTGACTTGGTCAATGACACTTTTATGTCTTTCCATTATAAGCTGCTTGCTTCAGTGATGTCACATACAGCTTAGCCTCAGAAAAGCTTGCCAAAATCATAAGAGAAGAAGGAGGGTGGTGCTGGCATAGAAAGGTTTATTTGTTACTATTTCTAGCCTATGGATGGCCTCACTCCGAAAGAAAGAAAGAAAGAAAGAAAGAAAGAAAGAAAGAAAGAAAGAAAGAAAGAAAGAAAGAAAGAAAGAGGGAGGGAGGGAGGGAGGAAGGAAGGAAGGAAGGAAGGAAGGAAGGAAGGAAGGAAGGAAGGAAGGAAGGAAGGAAGGAAGGAAGGAAGGAAGGAAGGAAGGAAGGAAGGAAGGAAGGAAGATACTGTAGTCCGTTTCCCATTGGAGCAGCACTGAATTGTACTACTGGAACATTTTCTAGCCCAAATCTGTTATTTATCTTATTTATAGTTAATTTTCCAGACAAACATGAACCCCAAAGAGTCTTAGAAGCAATTTAAATCTGTTGTAACAATACAAGTTATTAGAGATACCCAGCAATACGGAAGGATGGGAGTAGGCCGGGATAGATGTTTGAGCTCCTTATTCTAGCTTTGTCTGGGGGTGGAGGTGCTACATGTTCCATTGCTCTTTCCATCGTTGGATAGTTTATTCATCTGAGTAATTATATTTAAAGCCAGCTGTTGCACTTTCATAAAAGACATAGCAGGGTGCTGGTTCTTTTATCTGTCAATGGTGAACACAACGTTTTTCAGTCAAAGGGAACATCCTCCTGGGGAAAATTTGTGGAGAGCCAGATGCCAGGGATTGGACAGATGTGAAACCATCAAGGGTGTGGCCAGTCAAAGTGGATGACACTACTCATTCCCTTTTCTGTCTTGTTCTGATCTCTCATTTCACATTCTCTCTCCCCTCCCATTTCTTCTTGCCCTGCAGGCTCCTAGAAAAAAGACGGATGGTTTACTGTTAAGATTTAAATTGATCCCTTGCAGTAGGCTTAGGCCAAGGACCATAGGTAATCCATGGCTGTATTAGGGCCTGATAGATGTTGGAACAGTCACATGCTGACCATGAATGAAGAAATGAACAACCTAGATGTCAGTTCACTATCACTCAGAGAATTTCTCTTCCCAGTGGACAATTGTGGTGCAATCATCCATCCAATTTCTTTGTCCATTAATTCACCATCACTTGGAAAATTTCAAAAGACCATTTATGGCCAGTTCAAGTTTTACATACCAACTAATTAAATCTATAGTCCATGCTAACTAAGAATTTGAGCAACATTGTTAGTTTTTAGCCAGTAAGACATTTCTTAGCACCATCCCTGTTAGTCTTCCAGAAAGCCCTTAAAATATGCTTTTTCCCAGCAACCTTGGGGATCCCAAGGGGAGCTTGCAAGATGGTTGTATTATATGAGTTCATTGGTATTCTCCCACAATCTTGTTTTTTTTCCTATTTTTTACTTTTATTTGTACTTTAGTGTTTTAATGATTGTGATACCATTTCAATTGTCACTGTGGCTGTATGCTGCCCAGAGTCATACTCTGTGAGATGGGTGGCTATATAAACCTGCTAAATAAATAAATATATTTTTGAAACCCACCAAAACCTAAGAACATAAGCCAGTGTTGTGCAAACTTGGCCATTTTAAGATGAGTGGACTTCAACTCCCAGAATTCCCCAGCCAGCCATGAAGTCCACTCATCTTAAAGTGGCCAAGTTTGGACAACCCTGACATAAGCAGTGCCCTGCTGGCCTATTTAGTCCAACAGCTTGTTCTTCACAAGCAAGTCCATCAACTGCACAAGGAAGCCCACTAGACTCCCAGCAGATGGCCTTCATAGGCAGTCCCACTGCCATCAAGGCTAATAGTCACTGATTCTCATGACTTCCATGAACTGGTCCAACCAAGTCAGTCAAGCTGGTAGCTAGCACCACATCTCTTGGTAAAACTGTTTGTTTCAAGCCCTTGTCCTACAGTTAACTACTTTTGAAACTCCCCTTAGTTTCAAAAGCAGAGAAGCCATTTTAACATAGCCTCCTAGTTGATAAAAAAAAATCAATGGACAATTACACTGTTTGGTTTCTCCTCCATATTTGCAGTCATTGCAAACCTAGACTGCATGCGAGCAGGTCTTCTGGAACATGGTTCCAGTAGAGGAACTACATTACTCAATGGTAAATCTTCTTGGCCCCAATATCTGAACCTTATTTCAACCTTTCCTGGTGGAAGGAAATTAAAAGAGCCATTTCAGGAAATAAATTTGTCCTCCTCAGAGATAGGACAGCTTCCACCAAGCATTAGAACTAATTGTCTGAAATAATGAGATGCTGTCTAAGGGAGACTAAGTTACAGTATAGCATAGCTCTCTAATTAACTGATAACAGTCAAGGTTATGATGACAAAGTGAAGTTAGTTCAAATAATTTCTAGAGCATCCGGGAAAAGCTGTCCCTCTCTGCAAACTGATCCAGAAAGGTTACAATGGGTCCTTTCATTCAAACAGGATCAGCATTGATGGCTGCTATTGAGAGAACAGAAATGATCCCAAGAAAATCCTAGGGGAAACATCTTAGAAGTATATTTGACCCATAGAAAGGTCTGAGATAGAAACTGAAACATTTTTGGCCCCAAGCATTACATCAATCTTCTGATTAGATATCAGGAGTTGCATGTACTCCTGAATTCCATGTTTTTATTTCCTTATTTCTATAATATTAGCCTTTAACCTCTTCTTCCACTTTCAGTTATTTTTATTCTGATCTTGTATTCTGTTTTTACTATGTACATTCTGTAAGCTGACTATAGACTGGTTGGCTTCAGATCAGTTTCATAAACAAATATGCCCAGGGTTCCACTCACACAGAGTTGCCTGCTGTCACCCACATACGAATAATTGTTCTCCTATGTGGATCCTCTCCTTCTAAGAAGAAGGAAGAGGTTTACCCAATTCCCAGCTATCATTCTTGATAATGTTGGTTTCTCACCACAGTGGGAATTAGATTGTAGCAGTCTTGATCAGAGTTCCTAGGAGGAAGGTAGAGGCAATAATCTGTAGTGTGAAATCAGCAATCTTAATCAGAGATCATTGCCTTTACCCACCCCAATGAACCCGAAACAGATTGCTGGTTTTCCTCTGTCAGTAGCAATAAGAGCAATTTGCATCAGGAGAACTGAGACTCCCCCACTTCAATGACTCCGATTAGTTCAAGAAAATCACAGATCTGTTCCCCACTGGCCAAGCAACAGCTTCTAAAGGGTTATTAAAACTATGTCTAAATCTCTGAAGACACCACAAATAGTGGAATATTATTCATCCAAGAGCAGTTAGGTTATGGATTTCTCTCGCGCGCTCTCGCTCTCGCCTTAATCCATGTATGTAAACATCTTTACACCTGAGGCTGCATATTTTGTAGCTGCAATTATTATTTTGTAATTTGGCTTAGCAAAATAATACATTTTACTCACTGTGGGTGAGCTGCAGTGGGATGCCCAAATGCCCCGTCATTAGAGGAGAAACGGCTTTGTGAAATTACCCATTCCTTGTTTCCAGTTCTTCTAATTATGTAACTGATACTTGGGAACTTACATTGGATCAGGTTGGGTTGGTTCTGTTCTCTTCATCTTCATCTTCACCTTCACCCCCACCCCCACCCCCACCCCAAGAGAAATTGGGACTTCCTTTATCACGTTGAGATTGCTTAGAAATAAAGGAAATTTGGATTTGTTTGTTGATTGGCAAGTTCCTCCCGTAGCTCTCCTGATGTCATATCAGACCTGGTCCAGGCTCAGATGGACTTATTCAAGACCCATCCTATTGTATGATAGAGTATGAAGACTGCCTGAGGCAACAGGTTTTTAATGTCACTAAAAGGCAGCGAATTGCAAGTCATTCCATATATTGTTGCTGGATTCCTTACTGCCCGGGAGAAATCCTGCAGGGTTCACTATTTCAGGGGCCTAGCTTTGAGTGATATTGGGTACCATTCAAACCTGTGCTCCATGCAACAAATGTTCTGATCAGCTCTGGATTTACTCTATAGAAATAAGAATAAGAGCAATAGGAGTGCAGCCATACAGTCTTGTTCTTCTCTGTAACATTCTCTTTGTTGTTGTTGTTCGGTTGTTAAGTCGTGTCCGACTCTTCATGACCCCATGAACCATATTGCGCCAGGCCTTCCTGTCCTTCACTGCCTCCCGGAGTTTGCTCAGTTTCATGCTCGTTGCTTCAGGGATGCTATCTAACCATCTCATCCTCTGCCGTCCTCTTCTCCTTTTGCCTTCCATCTTGCCCAGCATCAGGGTCTTCCTTACGATCTCTACGTAATGACAAAACATCAGCAATGAAGAGATCAGTTTGACCCATTGCTGAAAAAGAGACAATAACTCCTCATCAGCTTCAGGGCTGTGAAAGATCAGCAGAGCTGTGGCAGGTGCCATGCCCACAGCTGAGTGCTCGTCTGGGGCAGTAAAATCTTAGCACTCCCCAGAAGCAGCTGATACAACAAAATCTCCCCTTTACGATGGGCTGTAATTAAAAATACATACATACTTCCTCTTAGAGTTAACCCCAACATAGAAACCAAGTCAGCATCCTATGTTGCTATGTCTGAAGAGTTTATTTACTGCAAGGAAGTGTTCATAACCATTGCTCTATTATATATAGCTTGATTTTCATGCCTTTCTTCACAAGGAGCAATATTTGGGCCTATTTACTCTCCCACCACCACCCTCCATCAAGCCATCAATTGGCTTAGGCATTTGTTACAGTGTCAGTTCCCAGGAAATGCCATTTTGCCCACTGGTAAATGTATGGCTTTTCTGCTTCACCTCTCAATGGCAGCCAGTCCGAAAAGGGCTTTTATTTACCCCTAATTCATCATTCCTAACCTTTTCTCAAATCTGGGTTGAATACTTGAAGGTGGAAAAAGAAACTAAGGTAGAAATGTCTCTGCATGTGCATGAATTCTCCCTGCTTCTCCTATCGCTCTGCTGAACTAATCTCCATTTTTTTCCACTTCACATTTACGTGAAACTATTTTCGCCCGACCTGGAAGGTGATGCTGTTCAAGGTTTAGTGGCAATGCTGAAATTCCACTTCTCCCAGACTTTTTTGCTTCCTTGCTTGCTGTTTCTCCCCTCTTCTCCCTCCTTCTTTCCCTACATAACTGCTTCAACTATATCCTTGGGAGAAGCCAACTGCAAAGTGTTGCACTTCATTGAAACCAAAGAAAACCACAGAGAGTGGCTTTCTTTGGCCTGTCCTGGGAGTATGACCTTGAATGTGGCCATGGAAGGTGGGAATTCTTGGAGTTGTAGTTCCACTGCAGCAGTCTTTGGGAAGGTTGGTGCAGAAGAATGGGGTGATAACTTGCAAGTCCAGTGAAAACCCAGGCAGTTCCAGTGGAGTTCAGGCAAGTTTCATGAAAGAGACTCACACAATGCTTTGTTTTCCTAACTTAACACATATCCTTGATGGGGCACAGCTACCTTGTATAAAGTCAGGTAAGTGTCCCATTAAGCCAATTTTTAAGGAAAAGATTATAGATCAAATGATTCAGCACACTGTTTGTATGTAGAGGGACTTGTGTTCAAACACTCCCCCAAATGTCCAGTTAAGCTGGGAGCAGTGAGAGCTTCTTGGGTTCTAAGATAGCTTCCAGTAGCAAAGTCTTACCATCCTGGCATTGTGGCTAAGGCAGAGGATCTTTGCAAGCATCTGAATTTTTTGAAGTGAAAATATTGGAAATTGAACCTGCAAATTGCACATTTCTGAGGTTCAGTTCAGCTGTGCTGTATCAAACATTTTCTCTGTATGTTTTCAATCACTCACCTCCCACTGAATGGAAAAGGAATTGCTTTCACTTCCTTCTTTCCTTCTTTCCTTCTTTCCTTCCTTCCTTTTTTGAAAGGATTTCAAACAATTTTGGTGAACTTCTCACGGAAACTGGTCAAGAGATGCTAGGGAGTGTTCTGTTTCTTTTAGATACAATCCATAAACATCTGCAGCTTCCATGGCTTCTCTTACTTCAATTATATCCCATGGAAAGACATGGAAAGGGGCTTTTCCCATTTCCCCTTTCGGATCAAAAAGTGAGGAAGATTACAGAATGATAGAGAGGATCTCTTTGAACTTGCAGTAGTAAGAATTCTAAAAGAAAATTGAAAGGCATTCTTATTCAGCCAGAGAACATGTTTTTAACCCCAAAGACAGTTTGCAGAGGAAGAAACTTTCTGCAAAGTTCAGCAGAGTATTAGAATGAACTACAAAATGCGTGTGTTATATCACCCAGCAATTGCAGGAAACAGAAACCAGGTTCGTTGAGTTCACCAAGTTCTTCTGCTTTGAATGGCAAACATTCTTTAGGATCTCGGGTACACAATTCTCTTTTCATCTGCTTCCTAAGTCTTAAAAAATAAGGAAAAGGTGACCTACCAAGATTTTAATCTTGGAATGACTACCTTGTACTTGATCATCTTCTTCAGCCCATTTGCTATGTTCAAACTGGACACGGAAAAAGAGACAACCTCTGACAGCAATTTGTAAAGAGGTCATTGTCATCGTCATCATCATCGTGTCATTGTTGTTCAACATATTTTAAATTCCTCTAGGTAAATAAACATTGTTGTTAGACAAGTATTTATGAGATACCACCAGATACCACTCCTGACATCATGTCAGACATCAGGCATGATGTATCTTTGAAACAGTTCCAGCTCTCCGTTTATTGCAAGCAATATGAGAATACTGCCAACTTCAATTACTATCTCTGCTTGCCCCTCTGCACTTTAAAAGGTGTCTCCTGTGGGTTTGTCATTTTTTTTTTGTTGCAGAATCACAATAACCTGTCACCAACTATTTGCAAGGTTGTAATAAACACACTTAAGCTGGGAAACTTTTTAGACCCATCTCTTGCCTTCCATGTTAGAAGCCCAGCTTTATGAAACAAGACAGAAGAGAGTATTTCCTAGGCAACATCCATGCAGGAATTCCCAGATAGTGCACAGAGTGTGCAATCTGCCTGAACTCAATGTGTACTACTTACTATTTCTTCCATCACTGGTTTTGCCCAGGTGGTTCAAGTGTGTGTGTGTATACACACACACACACAAGCCAATAGAAGAGAATATGTGTAGCTCAGGGTTGAACTGTGGAGTCCTTGGGGTTCTCTGAGCTTGGTTGTTTTCTTGCAAACGTTTCGTTACCCGACTGGGTAACATCTTCAGTTGCTAGAAGGGAATGGGATTTGCTCTCTGTCTATACACAGTGGCTTGCCCTGCCTGTGTGGGTGAGGTTCGGGGGGGGTTTCTTCATAATTCCTTGATTAGGGTATTATTTACTGCTTGATTGTTTGTCTGGTGTTAATCTTGATATTAATCTCTGCTTATCTGGGTGATGATTGCTGGTGAGGAGATGTTCTGGTCTTTTTGTTTCCTTTTTATTGTCTCTTTTGAATAGTGTGTAGGTGTTGTTTATCTCTACGTGCCTGTTGATGGCTGCCTTGTCTGGACACCAAGCTTCCAGGAATTCCCTCGCATTTTTGGATTTAGCTTGGTCTAAGATGCTGACAGTTTCCCAGCTGAAAATGTGGTTAAGTCTGTCTATGTGTTGTGAGATGAAGGAGTTTTCATCGTGTCTCCTGACTGCTAGTTGGTGTTCATAGATGCGCTCTGCTAGCCTTCTGCCTGTCTGTCCTACATAATGGTTGTTACAGTCCTTTTGCTGTATGTTGTAGAGGACTCCTGTTTTTTCTTCTTGGGCTACTGAGTCTCCATGCCTTTGATGACCTCATTTACATATGCAGTTGAAGATTCTTAGCAGGCCATTGTTAATAATAGCTACTGCTAACGATGAATATCATCTGACTGTTATGTTCTGAATGGCAAATTGATTTGCAACAGCCTTGTAGTCCACTGAAACACCCCATATCATTCTACTCCGGCTATGGCGGGGCGGGGCTGAATCTACCATTTCCAACTGGAAAAAAAAACTTCCATTAATGCCATTTACAGGTTTTTTTGTCCAGTATAACTATTGTTGCCAGTTCAGATTAACAGCACTACATTGGCAGACTTGTTACATACACTCTCCTTCCACATATACACATCTCAATTTATACAAAGGAAAAAAAGTAATTAATGTCATGGATTATTAACTAGCAATCGAACTAACAAGGTAATAGCAATAGCAGCCTGATGATGATGATGATGATGATGATGATGATGATGATGATGATGATGGAGAAGGAAGAGGAGGAGGAGGAGGAGGAGGAGAATTTATATTCTACCTGATTCCCAACAACTCTGGGCAGTTAAGAAAGGTAACTAGAAGAGATTTACTTAATGAATTATTTTCCTGGGGGCAATCAGTAATACTCACCAGGGTTCATTTACTAATCAATATGCCCAAACTTTGCAACTGTTCCCCAAGCAAAGCAAAAGAGGAAATGGAAGGAGATGAGCCCAGATTACTGGATGAGTACAGTTATTTTTAGCCCACAGAGTACTGGGGGAATTAATTTAAATTCTATGTAGTGTTACTGAACTAGAGGGGGAGAGAAAGAGAAACACCCCATATGTAGGCATCAAAGAAAAACAGCTACTGATTTAACTAATAATGCATCCACTATTACATAAGTCTCAATGGGAATATGTTTTGCAATAAATCTCAGACAGGCTCAGATTTCTATTTAATCTGGGGTGGAGAAGGAATAATAAAAGCACAGGATCAACACTTCCTGACTTAGAAAATGGCATTTCTTATATTGGAACTACCAGTCCTCCTCCTCCTCCTCCGCCTCCTCCTCCTCCTCCTCTTCTTCTTCTTCTTCTTCTTCTTCTTCTTCTTCTTCTTCTTCTTCTTCTTCTTCTTCTTCTTCTTCTTCTTCTTCTTCTTCTTCTCCCCTGTCTTTCATGCTCGTGAGTAATTCCATCAAGATAAATTAGATTAAAAGAAGAGGCATAACTCAATTGCTACAGGGTTGTCTCACTTGGATTGTTTTGCCTCTGGAAATGCAACCCTGTCTGAATGAGCAAAATGATGGGAAATCAGCCTAAGTGGTGATAGGCAATTAAATCCTTGAAAATGATCAAGTGTTTCCCTAAAAGGCATGTTCTATAGAGAAGTATGGAGAAATTTGCCATGTGATCTGCCAATATTAATTGAGGTTCAAGGAACTCATTTTGTTCCATACAAAAATCTCCACTGCAAAAAAAAAAAAAAAGCCTTAGTTTTTGGAGGGTTAGGGTTTTCAAGATCTCTAACTCACTCAACTGTAATTAACAGGCTGCAGCATTGACCCAGCCCACTGCAGGAGGGGAACTGGTAATTCCAGTTGGAGCCATAAGAGGAATGTTGGGGCCACAAGCTGGCTGTGAACTTCTTTTTAGGATTAAAGAACACAACATAATTAGTGTAAGCAGTGATAAACAGGAGGGAAGAAAAAAGACAAAACCCAAGTAAAAAATTTAATTCAATTTAATATCAAGGAATGGATCATAACCCAACCTGCTCCAGGGCTTGCTGGATAAACTAGATCTATAAAGATTTGCAAAAGTACAACAGATTAGGGTCCATACAGACATCTTGTCAGGCCCAGTCCAGCTGAGTTAAGTTCCTTTATTTGCTTACGCCATATAGACAGAATCTTGCCAGACTAAATCTGTACTACAGCAACTAGTGGATATATCCTGGGAGATTCTAGGGAGTGGCTATCCTGAACCTCTTATGTTTCCCATGCTCCCTCTGCAGACTGTGTTGTCTTTTGTCTAAAAGACTTTGTTTAGTTGACTCACATGGTCCAACCATCATCCAGTATTGAGGAAGCTAGGAATGTAAAAAGAAGAGAGAGAAGAAAAAAATCTGTTATTACAAACAAGCCCTAAATATTAAGAAACATGCAGTTTTCCAGCTTCTCTAAATTATTTCCAACCAACCAGTTAAGCATGTGTATTTATGCACTCATGTGTTCCACACAATAGGTACAGGTTGCAAGTACCCAGATTTTGTTTAAGTATTAGGTACTTCCTGATGCTAACATCTATATGATAGAACAGTTCACCCATGCAGGTTGTGGGTTCTCTATCTCTGGCAGTTTTTAAGAGGTTGGACAGCTACCTCTATGGATGGTTTAATTGTTTTTCCTGCACATTATAATGGTTTGTACTCTTCAATTCTATGATTCTACATATCATAAATCTGCACAACTTCCACCTCCATCTCCACTGTAAACCACAAAGGATGAAAAATATGGTTTTGAAGGATGAAGAAACATAGACTCATGAGGTAGGAAAAGGTCATTTAGGCCCTCAATTTCAATCTCCTGCCCAACGCAGGAATCCAAAATAAGAATTCTGGGCTGAGGGCTATCAGTCTCTGCTTGAACATGTCCAGTAAAGGGGAACTTATGACCTCTATACATAACTAGTTTTTCCTGACATCCCTTCCCTCCTTGCTGAGAATGATCTCATTTCCTTCCTACTGTTCATTTATCCCTTTTCTATGAGATTTGCCTGCCTACCTTTTTTAAAAAAAGTAAACCTCAGTTCAAAGGCAATGGACATTGCTAAAAGGCATTTCAACACTGTACTTTCAGCTTCTTCCTTTGCCACCCTTCTTACTGGACCATTTAAAAATGGTTCTGCTTTATCCTTGACATATTGGGACTGTCCACTTTACCCTTGAAAAAATGTGTGATCCCTCTCTGCACCCCAACTGAATAAGCGTTTGCCATTTGAGCCCTTTTTCTTCCACTGTTTCTGCCACCTTCATTTTCTTATGTTGTTCTCTGACCTCCTCATTTTCCAAGCGTGGGCTTTCTAATTTATGGATTTTTTTTCTTCCTCTCCTGTGCAATTAGCCTCTGACTATTTTTTGCTCAGCTCCCAAAAAGCATTTATCTCTCATCTTGTTTACCGTTCCAGGGAGTTAATTCATAAACCTTCATTTCCATTAGCATAAATAGCTATTCAAAATAACATGTTTTCATTTCTCTAGCATGTTTCTTCATTTGTATGGACATCCAGCAAAGTTGCTAAAAACAAATTGTATATTGATATGGGATTTTGAAAGCTCTTGGGGAAGGAAGGAAGGAAGGAAGGAAGGAAGGAAGGAAGGAAGGAAGGAAGGAAGGAAGGAAGGAAGGAAGGAAGGAAGGAAGGAAGGAAACAACAATGAAATAAAAAATATAAAATACATTCATTCAGTTCATTCCAATGACATGAAATTAACAGCCACATTCCCTATGACCCTCAGAATTCCAATAAATAAAAATGCAGCCCACAATTTATTCATTAGATTTCTCCTGCCTTTCAATCCAAAAGCTAACAGCAGAATGGAACTCTAGGTATAGATTGTGTAGGCCTACTGCATTTACGGATTAAGGTGGGTCCCTAGGGGTTCTTCATCTCCATTGGTTCAGGGCTGTATGACTTGTCTATGAGCTAGTCTTCCAATTATGGACTTCTAGGTGCTTAAGAACATGCACTTCTTAAGGTGCCTTCATAACATTTTTACCACAACACTCCTTTTTCCCACAATGATATTCCTGTGAGGTGGATTGGGCTGAGGGAGAATGACAGGACTCAAATCATCCAGTGACCTTCCATTGGTAAGGACAGACTTGAATCTAGGTCTTCCCATTCTTGATCCAACACTTTAATCACTGTATCGCATTGGCTTTCCCACATAGACTCCATTATTTTCCCAAGAAAGTAGGGCTCTATGGACATGCTATTTGATACACAAAGCACCTTCTTCTGTTTTTTGTTCCTTTGAGTGCTTGCTTGCTTCCCTGCCATGACTTGCTTGTGAATTTATCAATGAAGCAAATGTTGCAAAGGCACCTTCATGTCTGCTCATTTCTCTGGAACAAAGAAAACTTCACCTGGTAGCACTCCCACTGAAACATCTCAAGGAATTGATGGCCTCCAGTCAAAAGGGAAGCATTTAGGATCCCCTCCCAAAAACGGGATGTCCAAAGTGGTGTCATGTAAGCCTTCAAGGAACTGACCTGTAGGACACTACCTTAGTCTTCAAGAACTGTGTGTTCTAAAGTACCTAGAAGTCCATAACTGAAAGACTAGCTCATTGAAGGGTCATAAAGCCCTGAACGAACCTGGAGATGAAGAAGCCCTGGGGAGCCTCCTTAACCCATAAATACTGCAGTCCTCCACAATCCCTACCTAGGGTTCCATACTGTGGGATTAGGCTCCTAGAAAAGTCACATAGCCTCCTTCCCCACCCCCGTCTTCAGGGTTACTAAGAGTAGAGAACAGATTTTAGGGGATCCCCAAATCTTCCAGTCATTTTTGACAAGAGGCATATACTAATTACTACTGTCTTACCACTCAAGGAAATGCAGAATGTTTAGCCAGGCAATCAACCTCCTTGCCTGATTCCAAATGGCAGATGTTCCTTTGGCCTCTGGTTTCTTTTTCCTACCCACCACTCTTTCTGTATGTCCTAGAAGGAAGAGCAGAAAAAGTGAGGCCACAGTCAGAGGTGAGCATTTTACTGAGGCTACAATTAAGACCCAGCAATTGTTAATGAAAGCAAGGTTTGCAACTGAATATGTCTTGCCATGAGCTTGCCGGGTGATGAAAATGTTACACTTTTTAGATGTGGTTTCCTTTTGTTTTTTTCCCACTGCAAGCCTTTCAGCTTTTCAGTCTGGATTTCGGTCTAACAGCCCTCTCCCTCCCTTTCCACCTGAATCTTTGAGGTTCCCTGAGCATGTACCGCTTTCTCAGTGGCACACTTCATTAGGAATTCACTGCATGGGTGTCAGAAACATACTGCCTTTAAATAATTGAGCATGATCTCCAGCAGCAGGCCTGCTGAGGATTGATACAGTAAAGTTCCCAGAACTTTCTTCGGTCACATGAGATAATGACCGTGTGTTCAAGTTTCCAGGGGGCAGGAAATTTCATTGCCCTTCAAACCTCCCTCTACCATTATGGCCAACTGGTTACATAGTCCAAGAAAGATACACAAGAATAAACCTTCCAGAAGTTTTTATTTTCTTGAAGTCTCCAGTTAAGGGAATTCAAATGACTGATTTACCTCCCACTCCTCCTTTTCAATTGGTGCTTTAATCACCTGAATTTAAGTCAGGAGGAATTTCCAATTTCAGTCCAGTAAATGCTATAGTTTAAAGGTGGCTTGGTATATTAATTTAAACATGGGTAGGTTTCATGCTATCATCAGTACCTTTTACCTCCTTTTGAGAAGTAACTCACATCATGTTAATAAAAATCTCATTATATCACCCGAGAAGAAAGGATTAACCCTTCCTCTGAGACAATACAAACAGGATTTTGCTTTGCTGTTTGAGAAAAAAAGTCCAGCCCCAAACCTCCAAAAAGCAAAGAAGAGAAGAAAATAAATTTGTCTTCCTAGGATTTTGGATTACAGCTCCCATCAGCCTAACCATATCAGTTGGGGTTAATGGAATTGTAATCCACAACATCTGGAAGATACCAGATGAGGGAAAATACTGCCAGCTGAAAAGTTTATCTTTGAAATCAGTCAACGTAGCGTTGGAAATCATACTGATTGATTGGTTGATTATAGTTATATCCTGTCTTTCTTCCTAGGATATATATTGATGGAATGCTACTGCAACAGTAGACCTAATGAGAGGGGATGTATGAGGGAACTATGGACGGACAGAAGACCTACATCCACACTAACTGAGAAACAGCTAGTTAATCAATGCCTCAACATAGTGAACAACATCCGAGCTCTCTGTCCAGAAGAGTGCAGGGCTAGGAACAGCTCAGATACTGCACAGAACCCTCAAATGCCCAGGCCTATGGAGGAGGACCTGAGATGGAGAAAGACACAGTCCACCCATAGGGGTGAGAGGGGATTTATATGTATATGGAACCAATAATATGGAAAAGCCACTATCTGTTCCAGAATATAGTATCAGAGGCATTTTGGGGGGAGGGAAGAGTACATTTCCCATTGGCCTGTCCGGTGGGCTCTTATTTATTGCAACAATGGAATGGAGAAACTAAGTCAAAGAAGTATGAGTTTTGCTGGGAACGAAAGCCAATGTTTCCACTGCTGGCATTACTTGACCCCACCCAAATATCTGGACAAATTCTATCCCACAATCTAGTCTAGTATTCCAACATCAGGAAGACCTGGCAGCACTGATTTATTCTATTCAATCACAGTAGATAAGCAATATTAGTACTGGTATTGTTACAATATTAATGAATGTTATGAAGAAGAACCAATGTATCTGAAGATCAATCAATGGCGCTAACTCCAATCCAATCTTGTGTATTGAGACTACCATTCCCAGCAGCCATTTATTTGAGAGTAAGCCCCCTCAAAATGAAACGAAGTTACTTCTAATCCCTCTGTGAAGAGGACTGTGTTATTAATTTCATAGGCTGATGCCTTTCCAAAGTCTTGGAGTACAACTCCCAGAATTCCCAGGCAAATGGATGGATACTTCTTTTGTTTTTGTTCTTCGGTGTTTTGAGTATCTTTCTTTACATTCTGGAAGAATTTCAGTTCTGGAAGAGGTGGAACATGCATTAGGTATCACTGCCCTTCCCCCCAACACTTGTGGGGTCCCTTGTGGTCTCCCTGGTCTTTGGGGCAAATCTGGGATTACTTTTCAAAGAAGTCTTTCATATTTCCTTCAATAAACCCTTCAGGGTTTTCATAAATCTCAGTGAGTTTGGGATTATTTTAGGAACCATACAGTGTCAGTGTATAAATGACTCTGCTTGATCCTGCTCCCTAATGGATACTACGTAGGTGGAGATTTACAACCACATACAAAATTAATACATACAGCATTAAAATGTTGAGTTGAAACCAGCTCAGAAAACACAAGCATTATGCACAGCGTATTAACATATGCAAAAAATGACTAAACTGTCAGAAGGAAAGGAAATGTAGCCTCCATTTGATCGCAACAAATAGAGTTTTCTTTCTGGCTCCTTTCTGATATTGAATCAAACAGGGAATAGGTAGAAAAGGAATGATTTCTCTCTCCCTCACTACCACCAATTCTTCCTAAGGGTTAATGTGCTAACAACAGTTGGTATCCTTCTTTAGGGGGGAAAAAATGCATGGTGCTGTTAGCAAGAGGCCCTGAAGTCCCATTGCTTCCCAGAACATTGGTTACCTTGACTTTTACACAGAAGTAGCTGAAAGCTCAGAACAGGTTGTGTTTACCCAATATTCCTTATGTGAATGAACTCATTACAGAATTATCACATATTCTGAGTTCACACATGCAATTGATCCATGACTTAACCCAATAGGCTGAGTGTGCCCAACACACTGAGTTACAAAATAACGTAACTATGGATAACCCTAATCAATCTTAGCATGTTGGGGAGATGCATGTCTGTACTGGTCTTGAAGCAGGATGAATGTCTTGAACTTTGAGGGCAAACACAGATGATGGAATTCATGTTTTCAAACTAAGCCCAAAGGATAACGCAGTTGGAATGCAAACTAAAATGGGTTTATGAGGCAAGAAGGACTTCTGATGACTGTAAACAAGCATAGGCTTCTGCTGTTTTTGGCTCAGGGCAAAAATAATAATACTAATATCCCCAGTCACTGATCTGAAACATGAATGTGCTTTCATGTTAAAGTAAGAAAGATAGTTAAACATCATTATATTAACCTACCCATTCAAAGTAGGGCTGCTGAAATAATTTATTTTTTTAATAGAAGATTAATCTTGAGAATGTCCCTCTTGGTTTCTTGCTTTCAGCAGGGGCTTAGGGGTGTCCACAGGGAGGCAAAAACATCAGGCTGGAGGCCACAGCTATGTGATCAAAGTTCTGCCCTTCTTTTTGTGCATCCTGACTTTTTTGACCCAAGTATGAAAATCCCTGGATGGGTTCATGCCCATTCCTATTGCCCATATTTCCAATGGCAGAAAATCATGCTCTGCTTCTCTCATTAAACCAATGCTGGTGTTCTCCAGAGCCCTTGATCTGGATAGAGAAGTATTTAAGGTACACACAGGAATAATTGCTTTAATCTATTCTTCAGATATATGCACATTGGAAAGAATCTTATGGAATCTTAAAGACTAGCCCGGTTATCATCCCATACGTTTTTGTGAATTATAGAAAGAATGCAATCCTTCTATCCACAAAAGACTACAATGTAGGATACTCAGGTAAAGGTAAGTATGCCCAGTCAAGCTTGAATCCTTACGACTGCAACCATGCAATTTTTTTGGCAATTTGACAGGAAGGGTTGGTCTCCCAGAATTTTTTTCCCCCCAACTCTCAGTCTAACCCACAGGCCTGGGTTCCCAATGAGCCCCCTTCATTACAATCCAAGACTGACTTTGCTTAACACCCAAAGTCAGCTAGGTTCATCTTTAAAATGCCAGAAAACTCTTTGCTCTTAATGCTGCAAGAGATGATCACAGTCATCCTTCTAGCAACTATACCAAGTCACTGTGAGGACTAAGAATCCAGCAGGGAAATGATCAAAAGATGTTCAATAGAATATAAAGGCAATGTTTTTTCGGTTCCAACATTTTCTACCTTTGGGAAAACAAAAGCCCCAGAAGGAAACCAGTCCAGAAAATTCACTCTGGCCCAATCAACAGCAAAGTATTGATTGTCCTATCACCAGTTCTAGGTGCTGATCCATGAGCAGTGAGTCTCATATTGCAGATTACAGCCTTAAAGCCCAACAGTCAATTCTGTTGGCTCATTTATATTTCAGAGTTCCCCCCCTCCCACCCCCAGTACAGTTTACCAAGCCTTGTTCAAATGCTATGGTCTCCCAACTTCCACCATGCAGAAACAGCAGCTATCAATGAGATGATGTCCAGAGAAGTGACATACAGGCTCACTGTGGGGAGAGAGCTCACAGCTTACCACCACTGCAGTTTTTTTCTTCATGTGGCAACACTGAGCACATCTTAGGCAGAATGAATCTAGCTGCTAGCTTGTTTCCCTCCTATGGGGGTGGAAGGACATGATATGTGCACACACAAGTATGTGCTTTGCTGGAGAAAGTTTAAGAATTCTTGATTTAAAGGAATTAAAAGGATGAAGGGTCCATAAACCTCAAAACTGCATTACAGAGGGTTCTCTGAATGTCCACTGAGCCCTCCCAGGTCTCTGGTATATGGAAGGAAGGCTCAGGTCAAAGACTGACATAAATGAAAGAGAAGCTCTCTCCAAATCAATCAGAAATAGTGCCAGAAGGTAACACAAAGATCCTAATTAAGAATGCAGAAAATGCATTCTGACTCTCATTCCTCCACCAGAATTATGAATGAGTTTCTGTATGGAATTTGCAGTCTAAATACCTAAAATGACTAAAAAAGCCAAATAATGAAAAGGGGAAAAGCAGTGCCATCTTGTTCAGAACTATTTAAAAGTAAGACAGAACAACAATGTGTTTGACATCCTTTAAATACTCAGAGCTGGGGGTCATAGGGGCTATTGGCTAAGGTTTTCAGTAGCCTAAGCCTTATTTATTGGATATATGAAATGTTGATTGGTTGCTCTGTAGAACATCTGCTGCCTTCAGGAGGGCTCTTCTAATGACCAGCTGAAGTCTATCCTTCAACAATAAACCTTTGCCCATTACTACACAAAGCCTTTTGGATCTCTGAAGAGTGCTTCAGTCTTCATTTTCCTAGAAAAGTTATATCTCTCTTTATGTGTTTATTTAAAATATCCCCTTTTACTATGCCTATTCATCATCATCACAAATGGCCAGCACATGAAAGCAAGTCACACCTACGCTGATTGCCCCTTGTATTCATTTGATTAGATCTTGTACTTGTTTGCATTCTGTGTGTTTCTGTGGCACACCTACTACTATTTCTGGCATTGCTTGCCCTTTGGTAGCTGGGTGGAGGTGTATCTCTGTGTGTGTATTCTTTCTTCTCCAGGTAACTACCTAATTAAGTGCCCATTTCACATATCTGATAAGTAAAGCGTGGCTTCTGAAAACCTCCCCCACCTGTAAACGTTGAGCATTTAAAAGGTGCCACAAAATGGATTGTTGTTCTTTCAGCAGTGAATTATACTGCTAGGAATCTCTGGGATTTATTTCATAAATGCAATATATAGGTGACAATCAATTCAGGATGAACATAATGTGTGAGTTTTCATAGCTGAATATATCTGCCTTTGCATCGTTTGAGCTTTGTTGCAAAGGAAGATGCCTTTTCTTTCTTCTCACACCCAACAGAAAAAGACTCTGTGAAACGGGAACTGTTGATTGTTAAGTATCTCTTATATTGCTCTACCTGTGTTTTGCCATATCACGTTCACAAAGGTCACAAAGGGATGTAGCACAGAGCTCTGTTCAAAATTTGGTAAGAAGAAAAGCAAAGAGAATTCTGGACAAGCAAAGTGCTTTTCCTTGTTGTGTAAAAGAGCACCAAAGTCCCCTTCATGATTGCTTTCCAGTGCTTTTTTCCAACCCTCTAGGCACAGATTTCTTCTTTGAGATGGAGTGATCACTAACCATTTATGGTGGACACCTAGCTCTTACTATGTTCATGTGGTCAATGCCATATCCTTATAGATCAGGGGTCAACAGCCTGAGGCCCATGGCCACCCACAGTCCCCAAGTTTCTTCTTCGTGCTTTGGGGTTTTCTCTGGAATACAGAGTTTCAAGAACCAAAAATCAGTGGCTCAGTTTTCTGCCTTTCTGCCCTGAGAAACATACGTAAGGCCTAAAGCAGCTTCTGTTTAGTTTAACAAATGAAGACAGCATTAGAATCCCAGACAAAAACAATTCAGAAAAAAACAGGAAATGCCAGCCCCACCCATATTTGATTTTTCTTTATATTTTCATTGTGCTTTTCATGCCTTTATCCTTATGAACCAGGAGTTTTGGTTTCTGGTGGTCTGTAAATGAAAGGAAATAAATCAATAATGACAATAATAATCTACAGTATGCGATGGCCACTTCCCCCCCAAAAAGGAATGCAAACTCTGCCTCTTTCATTTACTTATTGATTAAATGTCTTATCTGTCTAGTAACTGCAGCTCTGAGCCAATTACAAAATGTAGTAAAAGATTAAAAATTCCAAGAAACAATTTGAAAAGAGAAAACAAAACAAAATGCAAATACAAAAATAGTACAGAAAGAAATCTACCACATAGAAAAGCTACTATTCCTGCATAGAGACACATATTTGAAATCAGACTGGGTGCAAAACTTATAGAAGGGTCTGATCAGGCATTGGAAGGCCATGAATGTGGGCGCCAGGTCTGAGTCCCTGGGGAGGGCATTCCATAACCAAAGGCCCTCGCCTTGTACACGGGCATTTTTGTTATTTGTATTTTCCTAAGGTTGGACATTTTACTGGATCTGCCTATTTGGAACTAACCGAAGCAAAGCTGGACACCATCTTGAGATGGAAGGAGAAATCAAAGGGAAATTCTCCTATGAGTCACTGTCAACTCCTGGTGATTCCTTGGCCTTACTGACCTTTGAAATTTGATTTGATTCGACTACTTGGCACGCACATGTCATTTTCTTGGCAACAAAATGAAAATGATGTGCCACTGCCCTCCTCCAGGATATCTTTCAACTTCCAAGTTTGGTCTACAATGGTGGGAGTTCCTAATAGTGCCCCGTCAAGTCCAACCAGATCCAACTTGGTATTTGTTTTTCCAGATCAGCCAAGGTCAACTAAATGCCTCATTTAAGCAATGGTGGAGGAGATTAAAAAAAGCTTATGATAAGTAAAGTAAGAAATGTAGGGTTATATTTGGTATTAAAGGAAAGCATTGCTATTCTTTGTCCCTCCCCCCCCCCCTTGCTGGTACTTGAAAACCTTAATCCTAGCTTCTGTCTCTTATCTATTAATGGTGGAGGTCATGGGTGTCCACAGGAGGAAGGCAAGGGACCAAATGAAGCCACATGCATCATGACATCATCATGCAAATTACAGATCTTCTTACCTAGAGTTCTGAGAAGAGGCAATATATAAATACACCAATGTATAGCGCCCACAGACTTCATTATCCCCCCATGTCAAATTTGAAATGTCAGATTCTTGGAGGCAGGGATTCATCCTCCTGCTCTCTAGAACGCTCCATCCTTGAAGAACACTGTGACATGAAATTAAAAGCCCCTTTTGGGTCAAAGCATGTGAACCTTCCAGGGAAACAAAAAATGAATTGCTTCTCCCTTGATTTTACAGAGTGTTGCTGCCTCAAAATCTGTGTCTGTTTCTGCTTTTCATTCAGAGACTACGCTGAATTTTGGAGATGTCATGCTTTACTTTGCTGCTGTTTTCAATTTGTTTTTATCTTTAAATTGTTTAAATTAAGCTTATTTGAGCCTGTGGGTGAAATGAAAAAAATGTTTAAATTCTGGTTAGGGTTAAGGTTAACTATATTCCATTGGAATGGGCTACTATATATAAATGAACTTGCATAAGCTGCTTTGGAAAAAAAGCTATGCTATCTTTAACCTGCAAAGATAACATAGCTTTCACCATCTCAATCACTATTTTATCCTTTTCTGTGCCTTTCAATCTCCTTTCTTTGTTTCTAATAAGAAGGAACTGTCATGCAGCCAGTCTAATTTTGCTATATCACCAGTGGCAAACTAAGCTAAATTCAGAGAAAAGGCTGTGCTATGGCCCTCAGTCTTGTATTATTCTGTACTGGGCTATATGGCAAAGTCCATGTTGCTTCAAACCAGAACAGTAACTGAAAGGCGGGGGGGGGAGCTAAAGTATAGCTCAGCCTTCCCCAATCTTGAGCTCTGCAGATGCACTGAAATGCAATTCCCATCATCTCCACCCTCTCTGCTAATAATGCACATTGCATTCCAGCACAGATTCCTGGAGCCAAGTTGAGGAACGCTGATTTAGCCAAGGTTACACAGGGGTTCACAAGAGAATCTCTCCTCAATGCATGATTTGGGGGGAGGGGAGGGAGAGAAAGAACTCAAATATTTTCTGGGAAAGATGCTTTCCCTGCCAAGTGGATGAAAATGCCCAGAGGGCCCCCCTCCCCAATGAAATCTCCTAAAAGGTGGCCAGTTTTTACAAGGGAGGGAGCTTTTTTTAAAAAAAGTACCTCTCTTCCAGATCTAATTATTAATAGATCCATGTCTGGAGCCTAAATCCAATGAAATGGTGGATGGCTGAGACATCCAGGAGGACAGGGGTTAATTAGAAGGTTAAAGATGCAAGAAATAATATTAACCAGGTCTTTTTGTACAGCCAAGGAAGGAGAGATGTGTGTATAAAGTGTGTACATAAAGTTTTATAACAGCGCTCTAACTCAAAACCTCTGACATTTATAATACATTTCCATTACTGTTGGCTCTAAATTGCCTATATGTCTTTTACATTAAAAATAAATGGCTCCAACTAGGCTGCTAAAAGGGTTGATAGCATGCAATTCCAGTCGAGAGTATCAAACTGAACATGTCTATAATTTTGAGTTTAAAGCAGAGAAGAAACAGAAGGTGTGCAGTGCTGGTCGGCCAGGGATCTGTCTCTGGGCCCCCTTCTTATCATGTTCAAACCATATGGTCTCACCACCATACAGTTCAGCAGAGCAGTTCCCAATTATGAAGCAAATAGGAGGGGACCTCAGGCCTGCCTTCATTTCCCGAGCAGACAAAACAGTTAGAAGCAATTTTTAATTTGGCTCCATTTGTCAGCAGAGAAACAATCAGAACAACTTCCATAATTGATTTCCCAAACAGAACGAGGAAAAGTCATCCACAGCTTAGCACATCTTTCTGCCTGGGATTTAATTAACACTCAGCCAGGAAGCCTCTCCCATATATTCACAAAATGGGCCTCATTATAGCCCCAAGCTACCTGCTTCACAACAGCCAAAACTTTGAGAGCAGTGGGGCTCATCTCGCTCTGATTGAGTCTCCTACCACCAGATGTTACCTCCAGAGGAGGAGGCCAGTGCAGAGCACAGCTGTGGCACCTGTTCTGTTGGATGGTTAATGCATGTTATAAATGACCATGGTCTTTGTCATTAAGAAGATAGCAATTAAAGACAGATTGCACATTGTTTGTTCATGCCCTCCTAGTTAGGATAATGGAAGCTGTTATGTAGCATGCCATTCCTAATCACTGGGCCACATCAATTACTCCAGGGCAAGGTTGGAGGAATGGCGCACTGCCAGAGGCAGGAAAATAAATAATGGAGATAAATAATGGAAGATAATCTGGAAAACATACAGGGGCATTTTATGCCAGCCACCTAGGTTCCTCCTGACATGCCATCTTTTTTTTTTAATTCTTCCTTCCTTTGCCACAGAGAAACAAAACAGCAGGGCAGTTTCAAAACCCACAGCCCTGCTTAGGAGGAATGAGAGATATTAATTTGGGGTTTGGGGATGGACAATCTGGGATTTGCAATTGACTTGGAAAAAGTCAAAGCAGAAAGAATTGGGTGCAGTCGACTGGAAAAGGATGGAACTTTTCCAATAAAGCAGTGTTGTCCAAACTTGGCCACTTTAAGATTGGCTGGGGAATTCTAGGAGTTGAAGTCCACTCATCTTAAAGTGGCCAAGTTTGGACAACACTTCAATAAAGAAACCAAAAGCTCATTTTAAAGCACCAAAATTTGCTTTACCCAGGCCAGGTGATTTTTTATTTTTTAGAGCAGAGCACAATGGCCTTCTAAAATTCTCCAGCAAACAGGCATAGAAAGTGGGGCCATTTCTCTCCATTGCTAGAGAAAAATGCTCCCATTTCTCAAGAGCAGGATTCCCCCTTAAGCATAACAATGACACCATGATGGGAAAAGCTCCTAAATAGTCTCTTTATGGAATCTTCTCGTGGGATTTAGCAGAACTGTTGGAAGCCAAGGAGGCTACAGATTGCTGGAGAGGGAATTGTATAATGAAATACATTCATGCACATCCAAGTGAAGACATTCATAGAAGCCCCTTGGCCATCTAGCAACCAAACAGGGCTAAAACCCTGCATTGCACCCAGGAGACTTTCACCCAGATCCCCATATGCTTTGAAATTATTTCTGAGCCATATTCTCTTTCACCACGTGCAATGAGTAGTAGGGGACTGGAGATTTTCTGTACGCCAAGCACTGATTTTGCCTCTTCCTGGATTCTGAATGTTTTAATTCAGATTGTAGCTTTAAGGCTGATTAAAAGTGGACCATCTTTAATGCTTTGCAATTTTAAGGTGTTCACTGCAGTTGTGTGTGTGTGTGTGTGTTGTGCCTTTGAGTCAGTGTTGACTCCTGGCAACTGCCTGGATTAATCCTTGCAATTTTCTTGGCAAGATTTCAGAAATGGTTTGCCATTGCCTCCTTCCTGGGGCTGAGAGAGAGGGACTGGCCCAAGGTCACTCAGGGGGCTTCATGCCTAATGCAGGACAAGAACTCATAGCCTCCTGGTTTCTAACCTGATGCCTTAACCACTGCACCAAACTGGCTCCCTTAATGTATATATTACCTCCACATAATACAGTTGTTGTTGTTCAGTAGTTAAGTCGTGTCCGACTCTTCGTGGCCCCGTGAACCATATCGCACCAGGCCTTCCTGTCTTTCACTGCCTCCCAGAGTTTGCTCAGTTTCATGCTCATGGCTTCAGTGATGCTATCTAACCATCTCATCCTCTGCCATCCCCTTCTCCTTTTGCCTTCAATCTTCCCCAGTATCAGGGTCTTTTCCAAGGAGTCCTCTCTTCGCATTAGGCAGCCAAAATATCTGAGCTTGAGCTTCAGTATCAATCCTTCCAATGAGCAATCAGGGTTGATTTCCTTTAAGAATGACTGGTTTGACCTCCTAGCAGTCCAGGGGACTTAAGAGTCTTCTCCAGCACCACAGTTCAAAGGCATCAGTTCTTCGGCGCTCAGCCTTCTTTATGGTCCAGCTCTCACAGCCATACATTACTACTGGAAAAACTATAGCTTTGACTATGCAGATCTTTGTTGGCAAGGTGACGTCTCTGCTTTATACATAATACAGTATATAACCCCAAAAGAAGGTATGGATGCTTATGGAAATAGCCTGCTGGTCTACCACTGAAGTAGGTGCCTATAACCATTTAAGATTATCCTTTCTTCCCAATTCCCTTTCAAATAAAGTCAGTTTATAAGAAGTACCCAATATGTAAAAGCTCATTTCTGGAGTGCAGTAACTTTTTCTGCTTATAACCAGGGCAGATTGCGCAGAGGTGGAAATCAGCCTCATCACCTCTCACCCCCATCTCAGGGACATCAACACAGAAAGAGGAGCCTTCTGTAAGAGCAACATAGAGATGTTGTGCTCCAGAAAGTGCTTCAAATGTCCTCCCTTCCTGAAGCGTTTTTGCTTCCTGTCATTGCATCTCTGTCCAGCTACATGGCAGCACCCAGATGACCTTGACTGATTTCAAAAAACTGAGCAGAGTCAGATCTGCTAGGACTAGAATGGAAGAGTGCTAGGAAATCACGAAGCTGTAGGGCAATCCAAAAAGATGGAAAAACGTTCCCTAAAACAGTAATGGGACACACACACACACACACACACACACACACACACACCCTTCTGCATTATTCCAAGAAAAAGGCACAAATGCATTCAAGCTTGATTTGCAGGACATCCCACCTTTCTATTATTGTGGCTGTTGGGAGTGGTGGTATTTAAAGCTGGTGGGTACCATGCTCAAGAGGAGTAGCCCAAACCATGGTAGTTCCTATAGCAAGAATGTGTCTGCGTGGTTTTCGATACTCCTTTGCCATTTCTGTTGTCTCGAATTTGAGGGCTGTGCATTTAAGATGACTGATGTAGGGAACTTTGAAAAAAGTGGGCTGTGCAATTTTGGTTTCTGCAAAACCAACACAACCTTGTGGTGCTCTAAAAACCAGTATTGGGGAGGTGGGGGAGGTGGCAGAAATTTAGGTAATTTGGGAAGTTTGAGTTATCAAGTGAAATGCCAACATGCCAATGTTGCATTTTATTTTGTATGTGATATTCCTCAACAGGTTTATTTTTTATGCTTTGTATATTTTCGCATGCATCTTTCCCCAATATAAATACTTTTGTTTACAGTCAGGGGTGTCTGTGGGGGGAGGGGATCAAGGAATGTCAAGATAGTAACCACAATTGTGCAAATGAAGCCCTGTCCCTTTTTACTGGTGTTGCACACTCAATGAACATTAAAAAATGGGTTGACCTTTGATTGTGTCATCATGACTGCCATCTTGATTTTTTCAAGCCCTTGGCAAATACCCCTGTTCACAACATTCCCTAATGTGTATATGGGAAAAATTGTGTGTGTGTGTGTGCGTGTGTGCGTGTGTGTACAACTTCAAGATTGGATCATAAGATTCAAAGAAATGCATATCCAAAGGTCAATGGTGTACCAACTTCTACACGGGTGCTAGAATAGTCAAATTAAAGCAATCCACTTAAAAATGTGAAACAAATTAAATTTTCTGGCCTCACTTCACAAATTTATATATATATATATATTTATATATAAAAATATACATCAAGCCTGCCAATATCTGCAGAATCAGTTTAAACAACCATTTTCTTTTTCCCACTATCATTCTCAAGCTTTTCCCGGCATATCTCTTGCCAACATTTTATAAAGTTTATTTCCATACTACATTTTGAAACAATCTGTTGCAAACCGAGATGTGCTTTAATGCATTACTAAATTCATGTTATCTCCATTTTATTTTTCATTTGAAATTTCCTTTAACTCCTTTCCACCTCACATTTTGCCCATGAATAAATCAGACATTAAAGGGAAGAACCGGCTGGGTAAACACACTGTCTTGGGCTGCAATCTTCATTACAGCATTGAAACAGCATCTTTATAAAGGTAAATTGTGATATGGGGAAGTTATGGTGAAATACAGACTTATAAAATAAGAATAATAATGTCATTCCTTGAAAGGCTGTAATAAAGATAAATAAAAGGAGGATTTGAAAGCACATTAAACAGGGAAAGGCAAAAGGTACGACAGCAATTTTGCCAATGAGATTTCAATAATAGCCCTTTGTTTACTAGCAACTTTGCTATATATACACTACATTTAAATGAAACCAAACATATACGAAGAGATGGACAGAAACCAAGACAGAAAAGGGCACTTATTACATCTCCTATATAAATGTATTTGATTGCTGCTTGAACAATGCAGTCATAAAGCATTCTTTTCTCATGTTTTTTGTATTCTGAGTGTGCCTGTGTGGTCCAGAAACAATTTAAAATGAACAAAAGTGGGGAGGGGGAGAGAGACACCATTGCTTTTACACTGATTCCAATATTGGATTCTTTTCTCTCTCTCTCTCTCTCTCTCTCTCTCTCTCTCCCTCTCTCCCTCTCTCCCTCTCTCCCTCTCTCCCTTCCCTCCTATGAATACACAGTGAGTCAATCTGGTCGATCTTGATGGTTGAATAAGCTCTTTGATTTTTGAATTATTTTGAGATTAACTGAATTTGAAATGTGCGCAGCCTGCAATGTCTTGCTGGCACAGAGAGATGAGCTTGGTTATTGACAGAGAAAGTTGCAAAACTACAGCTTCCATTATTACTTGCTAACGCTGAACCTTGTCCTCACTTGTCAGATTGCTGGGTGGCCATTAAGGCAAGGAGAAGCCGAGTTGAAAAGTTCAATTTGATATAGTCTCCCCTGACCAGCTTCAACTCCATAGAGTTAAAAGGGGTTCATTTGGCACAAAAGTTACCATCTTTCTTGTACACCCAAAGGAAAGGATATGGCACTTTAGAGAAGGCAGCTGAGCCCTGATCAACAACTATAAAAATCAGAGAGAACAAGTTCTAGGATGGTAGACAAGGAGAGCTCTGCTTCACACTCTGGATGCCAAATAACCAGATGTGAATCCATCTCTGTGTAAAACAAACAAATTGTTCCTGCATACAATTAACTAGCAGATGAAGGTGGGGAAGAATTTTAACTAGAACCAGGCAGAAAAATGCTCCTGCATTTTTTTTCTACCTGATCTCTTCAGCGAAAAAGAATTTGTATTAGAGCTTTTTTTCGAGGAGGAGAATTTGAGGAAAATCTCACTGGCAGGGTAGAGTGTGGGGTTTGTAGTCTTACTTAGTGGCAAGGTGGGGCAAGGTGTCTATGCATGTCCTGTTTTGGGTAAGACAATATTTTTGGCAACCAATTGCAGATTCCTCCCTTCTGTACAGTAACTCACAAGGGGCGACCTCAGGAGGGAACACCTACCACTCTTCTTTCAGTAGTTGGTGCCACAGGCATCTGCAAGGAGGGTCAAGTGGGAAGAGGGAATGACCTTGAAGGAAAGGAGGAGGAGCTGCTACCAAGGCAATGGTCAGGTAAAAGGGGCCTGGGCCTAGGTCAAGAAAGTAACTTGAGAAAATATTATTTTTCTATAGATGTTACAATAAAAGTAGTACTGGCATACATGACACTGGTTTCTTAGTCTGGTCTACTTGGTAAGGCTAACATCAATCTTGCAAGTCTGAATGTGCTTCCCCCTCCCTCACTTTATCTTCATGTGAACTAGGGAGAGGCTTGTCTGAAACGTCTTCTCAAGTTATTTCTTGGCCCGGACTCAAGTCCCATTTGTCCAACCATTTCCTTTTATTGGCTCTTCCTCCTGTCCTTCAAGGCCATTCCCCCCTTCCCACTACAAGGGGAGAAAATAACAAAACAAGTATCATGCAATTCCAATGGAAGCTTCACCTTTTTTGTACATGTGTTGTGACAAAAGGGGCAGAACTTGCATTTCAATGGGTTGACACTTGTTTCACTCTTTTGAGGAAAGCACATGGATGCCTCTGGTGGTGCTATTGTCAAAGGAGCATCTTTGTCTAGCTGTATCTGGGACTATAACTAGCAGCAAGGAATATCAGCAATAAGTCATCTCCTGTGTCACTGGCTTATGCCAGTTAAACATTTGGTCCTCACTCCGATGGCCTGTGGTCTCCCTGGCTTACCATCCGTGCCAAGAGTAAACATTGTGAAGAAAGTTCTCCCAGGAAGCTCCCAAAGAGGGGACTCTGCTTTGGGGAAATAATTTAATAATTTCAAGAAAAGCTTTCACCTAATTCTCTGCCCATCATTTGGTGGCAAATTGAAAAAGGCCACTTCTTCCAACGCTAATTCATGTCTTGCAGAGAAAAGTGGTTAGGAATTGCTAGGTTCAGATCTAGAATTGGAGAAGACACATAGAGAAGAAATGCATCCCTGAACATGAGAGATCAACAAAGATGCTGATTTTCATAGATGTTACCCTTGCTTATTTGTATTCATTGATGCAAATATAAACATAATCACTGTAATTCAGAGAGAAAGAATACTTCTCATCATAATACTCAGGTAATATGTAGACCTGTCCAGCTGCTAACACCTTCAGGGTCTTTGTCCATCCTAACAGGCTATTGACACTCATGGAAGGAAAAGCCATACACAGCTTTCTGCTTATTTTGAGAATTTGTCTATAGTATGTTTTACAAGTCCTTCACTGTCTTGATGGAGTTTGTTTTATCGTAGTATGTATAAAACCAAGAATAGTTCACTGGATGAACTTCAGTCTTTAGTCTAGGTCAATACTATAAAGACATCTCCATTTTCCATTCCATGAAACCCTAGCCGTTATAATTGATATCAATTATATATTTTTCTTGTGCCATGCTAGCAAAGACTGGTAAAGCCCAGAATTTATGAAAAAGGTGGCAATTACCTCATTACATCAGACAGCAGTTGATATTTCCATTCAGGTCTCAGTCTCCTGCAATATATTCAGCAGCAAAGGATGTATAAAAATATTTGCAGGTGCTGTTATTATTTAGAAATATCCCATGTCAGTATGTGACCACCAAGTCTCTTTTTTTTTTCCTTTTACATTTTTTTTTAATCTGCAGTGCTAAGAATTGAAGAAGGCGTCTTCAATGTGCAATCGGTCTCTCCCCGACGCAGCCAATATGGACAAACGTACAGTTCAATCATGATTTCATCCCCATTTCAGGATCTCTGCAGGCAGTGCAAAGTGAAAGCCATTCAGGGTTTAGCCTTGTTAAGATGGAAGCCCTGAGAAATGAAGGAAGGCTGTGATACTATATGGAAATAAGGAGGGGAGAAATACTATGCAGAACTATAATTGGGTTTAACAGTTTAGCACCTTGAGAATTACCAAGGGAAAACAGTAACGCAGCAGTATTTTCTCCTGCCTCCAAAGAGTGACTGAAAACACACTTGGTTAAGCTTCTTTTATCATTGGTAAAATGCTTCTGCTGTTGTCATTTTAATGGAAACGTAGCCAACAAGAAGACCCAAAAGATTAGGACCCACCCGGAAAGTTCTCCAGTCACATCTTCTGTATGCTTAAGTCCACTAAATCCTAATGAAGTTTGTTTGGTTTCAGCTTAGTAGGAACTCACCCACTGCGGTTTAGTAAGCTATAATTTATGGATTATCTTGCTGCATAAAGCTAAACACTGAGGTTTACTCAATAAACCTTGATTAAGCAGATTGTGGCTTGGCACATTGTAAATCCAGCCCCCAAGTTTCAGTATTCTGCATTACAAAGTAATGACCAAGTGATTTCAGTCGGATGATAGGTTGTGACAATGCACCCCACAGATTGGAATCCTGCTGCAGTTAAGCTACCATATATTTATTTATCATATAATAAATAAATCCTCTATAACAGTGTTTCTCAGCAAATTTAAGATGTATGAACTTCAACTCCCAGAATTCTGAGAGTTGAAGTCCACACATCTTAAAGTTCCCAAGGTTGAGAAACACTGCTCATAAAGTCAAGATGGTGCATGCTGGATTTGCCCCTTATTTTTTTCTCACATTGATGATGTGACTGAAGGATGGATTCAGCCTCAGCCTCACCAGGAATTTATTGTATGTCTTCCCTTTTATTCCCATAGCAATAATCCTATTGTTGGGCTCTGGGAATGAGGGTACCCCAAAATCACCCAGAAAACTCCATTGTCAACTGAAGGCTTGAACCTGAGATTCACCCATCTGAGCAGAACATCTTAACCACTGCCCTACACTACCTCAGCTGCCTTCTTTCTCTTGGGCAGTTGGGGAAGAGAAAGAAACCTGTGCTTTATTTGATTTTAGCAACACTATCTGGTGCTTGCACACACACACACACACACAAAGAAAGTCTGAGCTTTGCTTCCATAATCGATGAACACCATCCCAAGAATGGGATTTCTCTGAGCATAAATCTTTCACTCGCTTTCTGAAATACTGAGATGTTTCCAAGCAGCTAGAGCATTTTAAAGGGTAACTATTAGTAATGTAATCATATACTATGCTGGTTTAAGATGGAAGAAAGCATCTCTCATTCTGTTCTAAAAACAACTGTTCAGGCCTTTCCTCAGCTTAGCATTCTAGCAGGAATTCTTTAAAACCAGATACCAAATACCAATTCTTTACATTTATCTTTAGTCAATTACATAGGAGAACATCTTCCCCTGCTTCAGAAATGTCTTTTCAACTTGGAGGCTGCTTTGAGGTGTCCTTAAACACCTAATTTGTTGAGGACCAAAGTATAGTTCCATGTTTGGGTGAAGTGTTCAGGTCTTGATCTGTCACTGAACTCACCTTTGTTATCCTGATGGATAACTTCAGTCTGGAGAAAATTGATTGATCAATTGATGGCATAGAGCTGATATCCCATCTTTTAATTGCCAAGTCAAGGTAACTTCTTTATTCTTTCATTTCTTCGGTTGATTTTTATTTTATTTTTATTTTTTTGCCCACCACAATCAAGAGACTCTTGGTGGGTAACAATAAAATGCTTGTGGTACAGTTACAATTACATAATAATAAGCAGGAAGCAGCCCCCCCCCCAATTAAATTTCTTTTCTCTTTTTTTTCCTTTTCTTATTTTCTTCCTTATATTAGACTGGGTTACCAAAAAAAGAAGAGGAGGAAAGAAAAGAATAAGCCTTATTTGCCTGGTTCTCAACTGTCTGATGTATTTTACTTTCCTTTCTTGCTCTTCTCCTTTTTACAGCCTTATGAGTTCTCAGCACCTTCCCACATTAGCTTCCATTAAATGGCTGATGCCTTCACAAATCCATCAGCCTCTCAGCAGAAACCCATAAGAAAAGAGAATCTAATGGTTCCATTTACTTCTCCTTTTTTACACAGGCAAAACCAGGAGCCATTTTTTTTCTCCTATTATTGCGGGGGGGGGGGGAGCTTGGATGGCTTTTTAAGGCAAGCTTTGCAAAACTAATTCAATCTACTTTTAGAGCCCTTCTCCTAACTGGTCTGCTCCTAATTACAAAAATGCAGGAGTATCCACTCAAATTGAATGCACAGAAAGCACTCCTGCTCCACAAGAGCTTCCTGAGGATAATCACATAATTTTGTGCGTATGTTCCAACTGTGCCTAATAAATAGATATAATGCCTATGGGGGCTCTCTCTCTATCACTCTCTCGCTCTCTGGTTTCAGTCAAATGCACTGGCTCCTAGTAAATGCTGAACTTTAATGCTACAGTCTTGCTTGAGCATAAAGTAAACTCTTAACATTTCATAACTGAAAATAAAGTAAGTTGAGCACTTAAATCCTGGGGAGCAATTAAAGGCCTCCGCAAGGCAGGTCAAAAATGTCAAGATGGTGACCATGACTGTGCAGTCTAAGTGTGACCTCTTTTTTTGCTTAAATCAAAGAGATAGGACTTCAATCATACTGTCACCACCACCATCTTCACTGTTTTGACCCCTTCTGCAGATACCTGTCAACCCTTCAAGGTTGATTGGGAAACAGATTTGACAAGAAGACTAGAACTAAGCTTGGTTGAGACAGGCTGTAATAACAGAATCTTGCAAGTCTGACCATGTTTTTCTCTCCCTTCCTCTTATACGCCAGGTGCGTGTATGGGGATCTCAGCCAAGGGAGGCTGGGGAAAAGGAATTGAGGGATGACCTCAGGAAAGTTACAAAGAAGCCATTAAGAAGGGAGAAGCCATTACTTATTCCAGAGATTGAAACAAGCATGAGAAGAAAGTCCAAATAAAAATAACTCTGCCTTGATTTTGCTTGGTATAAGACGAGGCAGAAAGGGACAGGCTTTCAAGATTCCATTCTTATATCCTGCAATGCTTGGAATTCCTCAAGTGCCTGTTTCTTGACCTGTCCTATCTCAAAGAGCTGACAGCAATGGAGGTAAATTACCCCAGGCCTTTTCCATGGAGGATACCCCATCCAAAGTATTTAGTATTGGAAATGCTTGGGTGGATCCACCTTTTTAATTGGCCGCAACAACTCCCATCAAGAGTTTTCACTGACAAGCATACTTCAGATTTGCAGAGATGCCTCCAATGACTGACCTGCTGACTTCAACCGACCAAAGGAAAAAAGAAAAAAATGTACATTGATGTAGGATACTGAGAAAGAAAAGGGACAGAGTGTTCACTGAATATCCTGTCCTCAGCCTCTCAGAGAATTATGAATCCCTGTTCCATTCTACTGTAAGAGGGCTTAATCTTTGGGGTCCCTTTTTGCAATCCCCAAAACAGCTTAAAATCACAGGTGAAGTTTGGCCTCCAGCTGCTGATAGCTTTTGTGCTATCTATGTCACTAAAGCAAACAAAAAAGTAATCCACCCCTTCCAACCCCCCCCCCCAAAAATAGGGAGGAGCAAAAAACAAGTTAAACTCTTTTCTATTCCTAATGGAGAATATTTAATTAGTTTCTTTTTCTTGCTTTCTCTCACATGGAGATAGAATAACATGGAGGCAAGTTTGTTCTTTGCATCTGCTCCCTCTGACATACATTTTTATCCATCTTGTGTTATGTCTCCCATTGACCCCAACCAGCTAGTACATGACCTTGTGGGGGAATCTTCTGGATAAGGAGGCTGGTTCGGAGGGTTTAGTATGAAGAATACATACATACATATCCATCTTGCTATTATTTTTCATAAGCAATGTTATGCGAAGTGCAGAAAAAGAGAAAGAAGTCTTGAGCAAAAAAAAAAATTAAAGGCCAGGATGAAATAAAAGGAGGAAACCCAACATTAGTTTACACCAGCACCATTCACTATATCCCTCCATATCTTTCTATCTGTTCAACCCATCCTTGCTTCTGCTTCATATGTTGCCCTCATTCTCTTCTTTTCAGGATCTCAGCAACTCCACCAAACCATGATGTTCTCAGTCTTCTCCTTCCTCTCTTTCTTCCTTCACTCATTCTTCATTCATACTTCTTTCCAAGTCTTTGGAAAGGGAGCAGCATGGAAAATGAATGAATGAATGAATAAATGAATGAATGAATGAATGAATGAATGAATGAATGAATGAACCCATGTACACCTCAATGTACTTCTTTTATACTGGTGACTCACTTTTCTATTCAATCCACAAACATTCAGTCCTTATTCATTCCTTACCTTACCGATTCTACTTTTAGCACACAAATGTCTTAAGAAACCCATTTTAATTGCATTCAACTTATTTTTATGTTTCACCAGAAATACCCCATACTCATTTCTGTTCAACAATTGGGTAGAATGAAGTTATTTATTGTATTGCTTATTTTACAAATCTCTATGCCTCTCTCCAAAAACAGGCTTTCCTGGTCAAGGGCATACCCTCCTCCCCAACCTTTTTGCAACTAAACTTTATAACGTGTTTTCTGCCATGGATACCCCCTGTGATTAGCAGTTATAAGATGAAATAATCAAAGGGGAGAATTTCAGACCTTTTACCTGCTAAGGGAGGTGAGATTTAAGAAGGTTTTAAAACTAAAAAAGGAGGTGAAACCTTTGACTGGCTTGATGTGTCTATTTTAGGGGGTTGGGAAGACAAGCATGCTGCCATTATTCAGCATGTCCATTTTGAAAAATCTTCCGTGATTTTGATGTAATGAACTGTAATTTTGGAGAAAAAAAACCACACTAATAAAGGTGTAAGTCCTTAAGTTGCCATATGACTCTTCACTGCTATTCAAGCAGTACATTTTACTTGTATAGCATTAATGCCATAGCAAACCAAGTTACAAAAATAATGAAAATAAACAGGACAAAATCAGGCAAGCTAGGTACAAACATCTGCTTACTTGATATCATGTTTGCAACCACCAACACAAACCAATTTTTCTCTAGAAACAGCTGAAAAGCAGGCAAATCACCGCATGTCAGTGCTGTGTGGAGGTGGGAGAGCTTGGGAAAACAGGAGGTCAGTATTTTATAAATTAATTTCTGTCATCATTGCTGCATTTTAATCTCAGCCCGCTGTGCTCGGAATACTTGCTACTGTACAGTCCTGGAAAAGAGAGGTGTATCCAGGCCCTGCCCGACCCTCAGTTTTGTCAAGTTGGCATTTTGAAATCTAACCATCAATCTCACTCCTGTAAAATTTATTACCATTCAGCATATTTTATATACCCGCATAACATTTATTTCAGGAGGCTTTGCCCAATGCATTGATTTCCTTAGGTATTTATAGATGTGGTGCTTAGCATCAGCTAAAGCATACTTGGACCATAAAAGTTTAACATTGGAAGGATATTATATCGCATCGGTGGAGGAGGTGAGTGAAAGGCCACAGAATTTTTTGGCTGAGGTGCAAGAAGTGAATGTGATTTTAGACCAGTGTTTCTCAACCTTGGCCACCTGAAGATGTGTGGACTTCAACTCCCAGAATTCCCCAGCCAGCCATGCTGGCTGGGGAATTCTGGGAGTTGAAGTCCACACATCTTCAAGTGGCCAAGGTTGAGAAACACTGCCTTTGACTAAAGGTCCAAAAAGTAGAAAGACTGCCATTTTCTAGCCATTATCAGATGAAGAAGCTGTTTGTCATTGCTAGAGCAGCTGATACGATTCCCTAGGTGCCACTTCTAACTTAGAAGGTCCTTCTCAACGTGAGATCCTAGCTGTGGGACGCCAATATGGGTCTTGTTTTCTTTTGTTCCAGACTCAGAGATCTTTTTATTGGCAGTGGAGATTTCTTTAAAGATGCTTGGATGCATTCAGCTCTTCCATCACAGTGCCGCTGCCCATGGTTTCACTTGAAGTTACACTTGGATTGTTTTCTTCTCCTCGCCCCTTGTCTCAAATTTAGCAAGTGTCTCCTTTCAAGAGGCCAACGCTAAACAGAAGCATTTCCAGAGAAAGGAACAAAGGATTGTAGATGCTATGAATGGTACACCTTCCTTTCTTAATTGTTTGTACTCTCAGACTACTAGAGCTGGAGTTGTTAATTTCTCTGGGCCTCCTCCTAAAAGCCTCAAGACCTCAAGAATTTGTATAACTCTGTCTTACAGTGGTTATATTACATCTCACCGAAACAAAGGACTAGTAACAAAAGCTTTGGATCAAAGAAAATAAGTGATGCTTCTGCCACCGCCATAAAATAAACACCTTCCGTTTTCTTGAACTATTATTACATGGTATGATGGTGAATCCACCCCATCAACCCACATGGTATGCTCTGCATCTCCCCTGGGTCCCAAGTAATTAAAATTAATTGAAATGTACAAGCTAGGAAAGCTGCAGACCAGTAGAGAGAGAATCCTCTAGTGAAAGATGGGACCCTCACAAAACCTTTGCCCCCACAAAAGAGCAAGTCCATCTCCTATCAAAAAGAAGATTGCCAATGTTTGCTCCCTTTTTTTTTTAAAGTGATTTATTTTCCATCAGGACAAAGGAAAGTATTAGAAAAAATATATATATAAGAAAACGTTTGACATGGCACTAGTACAGATACCACCTGTGTGAAGAAAAAGCATAAAAACACTCTCCAGAGTGACTTCAGCTTTCTCTCCTTTTCACAAAGAGAACCCTCAAAGCAAGGGCAGACAAACAATACGAGAGGAATGCTTTGTGGCCTATTAATGCTTTGCCACAGCAACACTCTTCACTACTGAAGCTCCTGCAGATAATTGTTTCTTTATGGCGATGAAAGGAACTGTCAGCTAAATCATGATGTTTGGGAACAACAGCATGTCGGAAAGTTCACTAAAATGGCAAACTGTCATATTAAGGCCAGGTTTCTCTAGCCCATATTTGGGATAAGAAGGATGCAAGCAAGCTACAACGTGCCCTACAAGAGAGACGCCAGACCAATGAGAAGAACAGTTGCTGTCCATTCTTTATCCCAGGCTAGAGGTGTCCACAGGGGGTGGTCAAAAAAATCAAGATGGTGTCAGCAAGTGCACAAATCTCCCCCTTTTCAGGTGCATTACAGAAGTGTGAATGCACACTTAGAATCAACGAGGCTTTGATTGGACAGTCACACCTGCTACTTTGACTTTTTTGATATGCCACCCCCTCCCCAGGCCTATTTCTTCTTTGGCATGGCAGCCTTCCCAACTTCATTCTGCCATGTGAAGGGATTAGTTAATCAGGCCACCTGGGAATGAAGAATAATTTTATGAACATCTTCCTGATTGGAAGCTCCTTACTAGTATCATACAGAAAAGCAATTCTCCTTCCATTTTAAGTTTGGCTTAGCTTATTGCCCCCGCGATCACCACCACCACCAGCCTTGGGAATAGAGACATAGGAAAATAGCTTCTAATCTCATGTAGGAAGGAAGGGAGGGAGGGAGGGAGGGAGGGAGGGAGGGAGGGAGGGAGGGAGGGAGGGTCTGTTACTCATCAGAGAAGCATATAGCCTGTAAAAAGTTTCACAGTGGCAGATGGGCTTGTAAATCTTATGCTGTTGGGTATAAGAAGAAGAATGTAACTTTTTTTATTCCTTGCCACTAGACACACCCATTTCCTTGGGTGATGTACTTGTAAAGAAACATACAGCTAACTCATGATTTTACATCCATGGTATTTCAGTTCGGCAGCTTGCCTTGAATGCTGCAAAAGATGGTTTCTAGTCCTGAAATTCAGAAACTGAACAATTTCAGGGGCAGATCTCCACAAGGAATTGCTCTTGGTCTTAATCTGTAAGTATCCATTATCTCAAACTTAAAATCAGCTGGCAAGGAGAAGATTTCCTGAATGCATTCTTCCATGTAATTTAACAAAGGTTTCTGCTGTTCAACATCCAAAGAGAGATTAATTATTTTTAAATTATTTCTGGTTTGCTGCCCATGTAGTCCCCAGTTTAAGAACGAGTTCCATTCCCAAGGTCTGTCCGTAAGTCGAATTTGTATGTAAGCCAGAACAGTATGATTGTATAATACTGCATAAGTAGTATTGTGTAATGAACTCGAACCATTGTGAATTTAACTCAAATCATTGTGTATTTAACTTGAATTTTGCTACAATAGGCTCCGTTCTGAACTATGGGCATCCGTAAACTGGCCATTCTTAACCCAGGGACTACCCGTAGTTCAGTTTGTAGATCTGTAATGAGTTTATCATGAGACTGATCTTCTTCTAAAGCCTTAATTCTGGTTTCATGAGAAATAACAATGATTTTCTTCAATGCTTCCAATTCTTTTTCAAATTTAAGAGCCTGAGTTTTCATGATTTCAAGGTCTCCCTGGATCCCAGATATGCCAGTTCCCAAACTTATAAATTTACTGGCCATCTCTTTAGAAATGGACTGGAGTTTCACCATTAATTCAAAGCTAGTTATGTGTTCTTGCTGAGAAAGTGACCCATTAGGAGCCATTAATATGGCTCTATCTAATCCATCAGAACTTGGGGAGGGAGCCACTACCCCATCTTCTTGAGCCAGGATTTCCCCAGAGTACCTAAACTCATCCAGGTTTTCTCCCTCTTCATTATCTGGAGCAGAGCTTTTGGCTCAAGATAAGTCAGAGGGAACTATCTTCTTCATTTTACTAGTCATATCATTACAGTAACATTAAATTGTAGGAGGGTTTGGTTATTATTAGAGATTGATTTGGGTTGGTATGGGGTTTTTTTAGCCCCAGGCATGTGACATAGTGAGTGTATCAGGGGATGGGGAGGCTCAGTGTAACTACTTGTATGGAGAGGGAAAAAACTAACCAACCCCCATTTTCTTCAAAAGGCCCAAACTTTCAGTCTCACTCCAGGAACTTCACCACATCACTTGGCTGTGTCTCTCCTACATCCCACAAAAGACAAAACATAAAATAAATGTGTCCTGTCTGAAATCTAAACCAAGGGCCTGGATGGACTTTCATAGAAGGATTGACATGTGGCCTGTAAGCTTTTAATGCTTGCAGATCTATCAATAGCAGCCCTTAATTTCCATGGCCGCCTGAATAACCCTGGAGCCATATTTTCCCCAACTGTATCTTCATTCCATTCCTGTCTGGCTGAGATCCCTTTTCAGTTAAGAACCGCTCACCTCCCAATCAATGCCTCCCCACATTCATATTCAGGAAGCATTCTCCACTTTGCTTCTAAACAAATAATTTCATCATAAGATAATTCTCAGTAAAACTACAATACGTTTTCACAAGATGTTATGGAAGCCGGAGCCCTTTGGTTCTAAATAATGGTTTCTTTGCTAGACAAGTAAATTGAAATTGATTTGTTTCAGCCTACTGTGTAGAAGCACACAATGCCGCCTTACAACATCGCTATTGACTTCGGCATAACAGTCCTCAACCTTGCTTTTTCAAGGACCCACAACAGATTTAGTCTTTTCTCCTTCTTGCTGCTGCTGCTGCTGCTGTTTCCCATTTAAGCTGGATCCTTGTGGCTCTGGCACTGTTTAAATGTCAGTTTGCAACAAGAACATGTCTCCAGAAGACACCACAAGTTCCCTAGCCTTGACAGATGGCAGGGATTGATCACAATCCCCCAAAGGTAGTCCCAGCTCCTCCCTAATAAAATAATCTTTTAATTCAACAAAATCTATTAAGTCGCAAACTTTCTCAACCCCTTGTGTGAATACATTGGCATTGTGCAGGATCTTCCTTTCCAGGTGGTTTATTTATTTTTGGCACAAAGCCCATTGTTGAAGAACAGTAGCAACAGGATGAACCCAAAAGCCTGCTACATTTCTCTGCCTAAGACCTCATAAACACTAAAATACCCTTGAATCGTCTACAGAGGTACACAGACCTAAATGGATTAATTGGGGAGAGCTAATTGTAATTAGTTAGGTTGTGAACTTCTGGGTTAAGAGCCCTCATTAATTTTGGGGACTATATTGGTCCTGATGTCTTACAGAAATGAAAAATGAGAAAAGAACCTTACAAATCGCTTTGCCTTCTGGCACTGAACAGTGGCTTTATTAAACTGAAAAGCATCTTACATTTCTGAGATCTGAAAAGAAAACCCGTAGTAATGTTTTAGAAATATGCACATTTATTTAAACTCAATTGTTTCATCAATAGGCTAAAAGGCTTGTACTTAATCAACTCAGCATTCTTTAATTGGTCAACAGCCTTCATACGTTATAACTGTTTGACAAATAGGCCAAGCTTGTAACAGCAATTGGAACTCAGGTAACAATAGAATAAGTCTTTATTTGCTTAAAGCACCAATCCAGCTCTGAAGAATCTTGGCAATGATTGGAAGCGGGAACCAATAGATCTGGAAGGACCAGGATCGGGGTAGACTTCTTAAAAGGAAATTCATCCGGGGGGGGGGGTGGTCATAGTCTTAGTAAGAAAAAATAAGCAGAGACTGCTTAATCCTGCATAAAACTTCACCCACTCTAAGCAAAAGCTTCCTGTACAAACCACAATGATGTGAAAACTATCAAATGGGCATTGTGATGTCACAGTGCAAGCCCTCACCTTTTGTACTTTTGTTAGATTCAGGTAGTCCTCATTTAGCGATGGCCTTGGCCAGCAACTGTTCACAGTTACAACGGTGATGAAAAAGAACCTTTCACTTAGTGACTGCTTCACTTAACAACCAAGTTGCCAATCCCAATTGTGGTTGCTAAATGAGGACTACCTGTATAGGTAAGTAAGTTACATGGTTTGCATTGCAACACATTTCATTATTTGTCTTCCGTATCCCCATCACACATCCATGGCCCTAAGATGTTTTTTATTTGATAAGAGGAAAGGTAAAACCATTCCTGTGTTCTGCCACATGCTTTATTCATTCCTACTCCGATAGTTTGCCCTGCATTCGCTTCTAAAGCAGCGTTTCTCAAACTTGACAACTTTAAGATGTGTGGGAGTGGAAGAATTCTGTGACTTTACAACTTTAAGAATTCTGGGAGTTGAAGTCCACACATCTTAAAGTTGTCAGGTTTGAGAAACACTGTTCTAAAGCAAAGGGAGTCAATAACATAACGTTTAACTTTTCTTTAAAACACAAGCATACAGTCTTACAAGGAATATGGTTGTTAGCAAAGGGCAATTCTGCCATTTAAATTTCACCAAATTTTTCATCTTGCCAGCCACAAATTCTGTTCACCGTCTGCTCTTTATGAATTCAGATATAAAACAACCACCAGCATCCATAAATATTCATATGCCTTAGAGTACTAACTTCTCCTAATATTCTCATTTGTACCTACATTTTTCTCCACTCTTTACAAACATCTTTTTTTCTTCCTTCCCTGGGTAAGTCATACTTCAGTCTACACATTTCTGTGCACATTTTCCCATAATAGGCTCATTCTGTATGGACTTCTGAGCTGTGAAGTTCATCACAACATCATAGAAAGTGGAATTTGGCCAGCATGGATTTCTCAGGTTCTCATATATTCTGCAAGTCTGAATCTGTGCTGTAAATCTAAGCATTTTGATGGACTGTCCTTCTCATCCATCCTGGGACCACACTATTACCAAAAATAACCATGTTTTAGAGTGGCAACATTTACTGCTTTGATGCTCACTTTTGAGGGCTTGAGAAAAGAATGTTCTTGCACTGGAAATTTATAACTAGCAACGTGTGCACAATTCCGTGTCCAAGTGTACATGCTCTAGATGGTTTTGCACCATTTTCATTCATCCTATTTGTTTCAGGTCTGATCTATATCCACATCAGGATATTATTTCCAGACTTTTTCTTATATCTGGCTGTTGTTGTCACAGACTGACATTTAAAAACAGTCAAAGTCCACAAATGCTCCTGTGCAGAAGAAAAACAGTTTACCAACTCTGCTGCAGTGATAAAACATCGCTGCAGTTTACTTACAATTGGATTCAGTTAACATCTCATGCTGCTTTCAGAGATTAATTTAAACTGCTCTGTCATACACTCTGTGACCCTTTAGGATGGCTCAGGTTGGAGATGGGGAGAGAGGCAGGATAGCACAGGACTTGCCTAAAAGCTTATAAAATAAATCTAAAAAGTTGTCACTGTCATGTTTTCCCTTGTTAGTGAAAAGTATCTTGAGCTTTGAAGATGCTTCAACCACCTTAAAATTGACTCTGTAGCCAAGATGCATTTTTCCCATGAGTTCTGGTCCAATTCTTATGATGACCTTCACAGGTTTTTCTTACAAGGCTGCCTATACTAATGCGAGAAGTAGCTATCAGACAGGGAGCCTTCTCTATCATGACCTTGAATATGGAATGCCCATCCTTTGGAAATCTTGCAGTGGGATCTCACTGCATTACTGTTAGTGCCAAGCTATGATCCAGCAAAGATTTAATCCTTAATATTTTTTATTACTGCTGGCTTTTAAACATTTTTGCTTGTGATGATCATCATCATCATCATTATCCTCATCGTCGTTGTCATCATCACTGAACATTGACGTATGGTTAAAAACTGCTCCAAAATTATTTACTCACCAGGTGGCATATGAATTAAATAACTAAGATGATAGCGGAAGTAAAGCTCTGAAGGAACTCTAGCCACATGTCCTTTCCAGTCCTTTGGCTCCTAGGAGTACTAAACATGTAAAGTGCCTTTCAGATAAGGGTCTGACCCTCATTCCAAGGCACTTACCAGCAATATAACCCTTCTTTGCTTGATGTGCTCAGTCTAACCTGCCACAGATCATGTCCGATGAAAAGAGCTCAAGCATTTCCAACTGTAAACATGGAGGTCTCCTTCAGATCATGCCAAATGCACACTGGACAAATATGTACCAATGTGAGTACCAGAGGTGGTGGCTAGCTGTGCGTACTTTAGATGGGAAAGCTACCACATCTGGACTGTAAAATTCTCAGTGACCAACCAGGTGGGAGCAAAGAGATACCCCAACCACTACATCCTCACTGCCATCTAGTGGTGTTCTTGATGCTTGTAGCCCAAATATCGCAGAAGATGAAGTGACGGGGTGACTCCCCATCATGCCTTCTAACTGCTCAAGATGCTGTCCATTATCTCAGATACATTGGTTTTGGGTTTGTTTGTTTGGTTTTTGTATTCCCAAACAAAATACAGGGCTGTAGCTACCCACTTTTTCTTATTTTGAAGGATCTATGTGAGAACTACCAGATCTGAGCTGGAAAAACTAAATGACCACTAGAGGGGAGCTAGTGCATGGATAAAACACTAATTCTTTCCTACCACCTAGTGATCATCTGGATTTTGGTGTCTAGAGATAGTAGCACTAGTCCATACCTGTTGTCAGGGGATAATGAGGTTGGTGGACCAACCTCCCCTTAGAGATCACCAGATTGGAGAAGGCCGTTCTAAAAAGAAGGCAAAACAAATAAAACAAAACAGAAGTGACATTGATGTGACTCTCCCAACATATCCGAAATATCAGATCCGAATATTTTCAAAACATCTAAGTAAACCACTTATGTGCAGCATGTGCCCATCATGGTCTTGAGATGATCAGCTTGGCTTACTCCGTTCTTTAAATAGGTGCTAAATTTCCAAATACTTTAGCTACCTCTAGGCAGCATCTTTCTACTTCCAACTGCTGCATACAGTACCTTCTACTTAAAAGACAAAAAAGATCCTAGCTCTTCCAAAAGTTACGTTAACACTGCAATGTCATGTAAAATAAGAGTATTGAGACAACCCTGATAGATGTCCAAGAGAAAGAGGTCTTCCATACAACTGCACATAAAACATACTGTGAGTGCTGCCACATACTGCAGCCACCTGCTAGCTGTCTGCTCCATCTCTACCACCTTTTCCTCCCGTTTGTGAACTTGGATGTGTCCCAAGTTTGGGCACTCAGTATTTGGCAGCAAAATGGTTGATTTTCAGCAACATGATTTGTGCATGATTAGATATATTTGGTCAGTTTTAAGAATAGCAAAGCATTCTGGTGCACCCGTAAAGCCCCAAAACCTTCAAAATAAAAAACTGCACCACCAAATCATTTTGTAACCTAATGGCAGGCCAAGAACCTAAACTGTGGCCTTCAACCTAGAATTGCCCACTTCTGTTGTGTAATGTGTCTATAGCAGTTTTCCTGAACAAAGTTCCTTCCATATCTGGGGTTCCATAGTAATTGAGGAAGCAGTAATTGAGAGGGCAGATGTTCCTTACATGCAAGGGAGGAGGAAGGGAACGTGGAAAGAGATGGGTTGGGTACTCATTTTCCATTTCTCTACTACAGTGGTACCTCGGGTTATGATCTTAATCCATTCCGTGACTCTGGTCACAACCCGAACTGGTCGCAACCCGAAGCAAATTTTCCCATAAGGTTCAATGTAATTACCGTTAATCCGTTCCAGCGTCCACGGACCACGCGTCAGGGGCGGAAAAACGGCTGCGGACCACACGACAGGGCAGAAAAACGGCCACGGACCATGTGTCAGGGGCGGAAAAATGGCCACGGACCACGTGGCACGGGCGGAAAAATGGCCGCGGACCACATGGCACAGGCAGAAAATGGCCGCGGATCCGGTTCGTAACCCGAGGTGGAGTTCATAACCCGAGGTACCACTGTACTTCCTGTTTCTGCTGCTAAGACACACACAGATGGAAGTATTCCTGGAAGATCAAAGCTGTCCATCCTCTCATTGCTGTATCTCTACATCAAGAGGAAGCAGCTTGGTTTCCTCCACATGTGTTGAGTTGCACTCCTTTAATCCTTTACCAACGGCCATTCAAGATTGATGGAAACAAAATCCAAAACATCTTGACAGAAGTCTGCCTATCCCTGTCCTATATCATATCCTCCTTATTTTTCTTGTCTTCCTTCTTTCCCATGAAATCATGTAGTTTAGCAAGTTTAGAGCTAAGCTAAATGTATTGGCTCAGTATTTGCTGCCAAATACTGAGTGCCCAATCTTGGGACACATCCAAGTTCACAAACGGGAGGAAAAGGTGGTAGAGATGGAGCAGACAGCTAGCAGGTGGCTGCAGTATGTGGCAGCACTCACAATATGTTTTATGTGCAGTTGTATGGAAGACCTCTTTCTCTTGGACATCTATCAGGGTTGTCCCAATACTCTTTTATTTTACATGACATAGAACCAGTTGAGAGTTCGGCTAGAACTCTACAAAATGGACAGTCTGATCTAAAAAGGATTTACAGACAAGAACAAGCAATGTCATCTCCCCTTTTTGGAAGTCCATTAGAAAACTGCCCTACGCAGTTCCATGTTCCATTGTCTGTCAATGTCAGCACTGTTCCTTTCCTTGACCAATCTCTTTGGACACAATCTTTATTCAGCAGGGAAGGACAATGCCAGAAGAGTTGTCCTACTCTTGGTATGCTTGATGTCGCAGGCCAGATGAGAAGGAACAGCAGGATTAGTAAGACTCAGATGTTTCGCAAGGATGTATTGGTCATCTATGGATTTCACAAGTATCCTACAATACCAACCATGAGAACATGTTGTTTATTTTTGCAGAACTAATAGAAGAATATGTCAGATTAAGGTATCTTCAGGCATCAGCTGAGGTAGCATTACTGAGTTGGACCCTAATGTTATGAAAACTTTCTTCATTCCTCAGATGGGAACAACTCTGTCATAAGAATGCCCACTGTGCCATCTAATTAGATGTGAATTGAGCAACTCATAACCAACCTTAAAACCTAATTGGATATCATTATAATTCTTCATGTCTTCTGCCTGTATTTTCCAATTGGGTATAGTCAAATTAGTATGTTAATTATTATGGGAAAATGTAAAGGGTTTTTACATAAAGATTTACATAATCTTTAGTATGTAAAGATTGCTTAAACTATTAAGAAGCTGTATTTGCATCATCCTTTGAAGCATCATTAGAGTTAGTGGGTACCTCAAGGGTGTCCAGTGCACTGCTATGCTACAGATGTATGAGCATTAAAAAGAGAACTCAGAGCATGTTCATCGCACTGCAAGTCTCCTTTTGATGTCCATCTGCCTAGCCTCTGAGGTCCCTGAAGGCAATATGCATTTTGTGTGTGTGAATGCAGCAACTCCTATTTCAATTTTTGGGTTTTCCCATTTATTTAGTTAATTAAGCTCATTAAAATAAGTTTATATTTCTTTTCATCTTATGATGGCAGATTGGTTTATCTAAAAATAAGTACATTATTTGCATTCTTTGATAATTATCTGCTGTTTCTGCAACAATATCTTCTGCAGGGAAAAATAAATTGACATAAGTAATTAAATCAGGAGTACACTATGGGTTTTTTTGAGCTCGGGGCCATACCTGAGGTTTGAGTGACATCATAGGTAATTACAAAATTATGAGTTGGAAGAGGCTATTGAGGCTATCAGGTCCACCCCCCCCCCCTCAGAAATCCAAGTGAAGGCATTCCAAGAAGATGGTTACATTAAGGCTCGTAGTGGCCAGCTTCCATTTCTTTTCCTTCCTCCAACTCCAGTTTCTTTCATCTCGATTAATTTATCTCAGTTGATACAATTTCCATACTTCTACAAGGGTAATAAGTCCTTTCAGGCTGAATTTTCAGAATTTTAAATGTTTTTTCTTCCTTTCTAGGTTGCAAATATATATGCTTTGGGAATCTGAGGTGTTCTCCTAGGAAGTAGAGAAATCATTGGTTTAATTTTGGGGTGTCCCTCCAAAATGATTGCACCTGAGTTCACTATGAGAAGGAAACATGGAAGAAACAGGATTTCTAATGAACCAGTCCCCTTTCAGTAAGAAGAATGGGGGTGCTGAGAATTCCAACATCTGAGGGAAAATCCAGAAGGGGAAAAAAATAGAATTAGAAAGTATTTGGGGATCTTGATTCATAAGGCATTGAGAAGATTTCCTGCACAATCCCCATTGAAGGGAACAAAAACGAATCAAAACCTGGTAAAAGGTTGAACATAACCAGCCATGATACAAAATTATGGAACATTCCTCCTGGACAGAAGTCCTGAGGCCACCCAAAAGATTACCACCTATAGCTCTCTAGTCTAAGAGTGGAACCAGTAAGAAAGGAAGGTGTACCATTCATAGCAACTATAGCCTTCCCCTCCTATAAGCTGCTGACCCCCAGGCCAAAGGTAGTTCTAAAAGCCAAATCCACTGCATTATAGCCATCAGAGTGCAAGAGCTGTGAGTTCAAATCCCAGCAAACATACAATATGTTACCTAGGCCTGATGAGTTCCAACAAGAGCAAAACCAGTTGTATGGTGCCTCCTAGTGGTCAGTAGTGATAACCACTGTAATTATAAAATCAAAACCCGTACTATGCCTCTAGCACTTTGGCTCAAAAATTGTGTTCCAACTCAGGGGTATTGTAAATACCCCCTTAAACAAGCAGGCTTGTTACTCCAAAAATAATCACCACTGTGAAAAAGTATGATTTGAGCTTTGCTGCAAAATAATAATAGTAATAATAGTAATAATAATAATAATAATAATAATAATAATAATATAAAAAAACATATCTTGGTGAACTATACATGCCGTCATCATGTCCAACAAATTCAATTAAGTCAGTGGTACATCTTTTTGTTAGGAGTTTCTCATGGGAAGAAATGCATCTCGCTATCTTCAAACATATTGTTATGGCCAATGAGTCAGGCTCAGCTGCAATTGTTGTTAGTGTGCACGCATACTGCTATTTACTGCCACCTATTGGTGTCTGTATGCTAGTTACTCAAGGGATGGCAATAAACGGGAGGATTACATGCCCAGCTGCTCAGTAGAATTTTAGCCATCATGTAATCAGTTTTATGAGTTATGTAGTAGTAACTAATAACCAAGTAGTGTACCTCTTCTCTGAGAGTTTTTGGCTAGAGACTTTGTTAAACCTGTGTAGTGGATAAGTCTTGGATGCCACATATATGAGAAGATTGGGGGTACTGTGAGTCAATTACAGCTCGTTTTGATGAGGTGTTAATGCACTGTGGAGATGATATTATTCAACTTGTTGAGATGTTCCACAGGTTGCTCCAACTGTCTTCTTGAACATTTCACATAACCCAAAGAGAGCAGCCAGCGATGCCTCTTCCATCATGTCTCTGGGCAGCACCACTGTCTACCTAAAGATCCATCACTGGAAAATGAGTGGGATTTGTTAGTTGTAGTGTAGAAGGGTAGAGGTGGTCTCTAGCCTCTCCCAAAGGCTCTCTGGGTCTTCACTTCCTTGACCCTCTTCTTGCCCTTGGATTAGTAGCTTGGTAGTTGTCCTTGTAATCTCCTATCTTCTAGAGGACCCTATATTTGACATAATCTCCCAGTACTGGTATATGAAAGAGATAGGGCTTCCAAACCCTATTGCGCTTCTGGTGAGTAAAATGGTAAAAGTAAAATAAGTTCATTGCTAAAGCACCACCTTCTGGCTGTACAGAACTGAGATGTGTGAGGTATATTAGCCCTTCTTCACTTCGGGGAAATAAACTGATCTCACAGGGCATAAACAAAATTAAACTTTATTTTAAAAAAAGACACAATTATAGAAAGGCTCTTTTTAGCTTTAAATATCAAAAGGCAGATAATCAGTGCTGAAAAAGATGGATTATAGAGTTATTCCAATCCAGGGATCCAGCAGCTGCAAGAACAAGGATTCAACAGAATACATAAAAACAAGTTTAAGGATTCCAGAAGACCACAAGATGGCACTGATCTGCTACCAATAGGAGAAATCTAATTTTAGCCCAGAATCCCTGCAAGTTTGGTTCAAATTAACAAAAAGACAATGGCTTCAAATTGTGCAGAGAAATAAAACATGACTGTCACATAAAGAAAACAAAGATAAAAATAATGTCTATTTTTACCCTTGAATCATATTTTCTTTTTAATTCAGTTAACCTAGATTTTCTTTCTGCTTTTATGGAAGTTCCAAATTTTAATCTGGCACTGAAGGAGAATGAACTTGGTTTTCTTCTTCTCTCCACTCCAGCACACAGCTCCTTGTCAGCTTTCTTCTCCTGGAGTTCTGCTTCTTGTTTTCCCCTAAACCAAAATCTCTTCCTTCTGGAGAGATGTCTCCAGAGATTGGGAGCAGGTTGTAAGCAATAGTAAGGTGAATGCAAGTTGGCTTTTCCATCATTAATATATTTTCCTGCTGTTGCTTTTATTCTGTTAAAGGGTGAGACTGATTGCATTGCATTTGTTGTATTTTCCATTTCTTATCCTGCATGCAACATGGTGAACAGATTGTTTGAAGAGCATCTGTCTCTACCGCTAATAAATAAAGAGACATCAATATCTTGCCAAAAATATTAACATTTTTAAAGTATAATGATTTATTTAAAAAAAAATTCAGCAGGCACATGTGCCTAGGCCTTAGACAATGAAGTTTGGAGTGGAGAAATAGCGCTTCTTCTCCTTTTTCCATAATATACGAATTCAAGCTTGCAAGAGACCATTAACAAGCAGTAGATTTTGGTATTCCCTGTGACACTCTATGAAAGCGAAAATTGGACTTTGAAGAAGCAAGATAGGAAGAGTATTGATGTCTTTGAACTTTAGTGTTGGAGAAGACTCCTGAGATTACTGTTGACAGCCAAGAAAACAAACTGATGGATCATCAAACAAATCAACCCAGAGTTCTCACTTGAGGCACAAATGACCAGGCTCAAATTATCCTACTTGGGACACATTATGTGAAGACCCAGCTCTCTGGAGAAGGCTCTAATGCTGGGAAAGGTGGAAGGAAAGAGAAGAAGAGGACGACCAGCAGCAAGCTGGATGGATTTAATTACAATGACGATGAGTGCACCATTGGAAGACCTGAAAGATCAGATTAGAGATAGATTGCCATGTAGAAAATCTATCTATGTGTTCACTAGGAGTCGAGAATGACTTGATGGCATATCATCATCAATCAGATTTAAAAGAGCTGAAAGTGAATTTTGCATTAGTTTCTATGAGATCCAGGGAAGACCACTTATTAGATGGTTTCTTAGAAGGTTTCAATAAATACATGAAAGTATAGCAATTAGTCACAATAAGTATTCAACAGTATCACACCTAGTAGTAGTAGAGTAACTGATCAGCATTTTCCTCCCTCTGAGGTTACAGGAAAAGAAGTCTTGACCCAGATTCAGCATCCGCCATATATGTGGACTTGAATTCCCAGATTCCCCAGTCAGCAGGGCCATCGCTAACAATTCTGGGAGTTGAAGTCCACATATCTGGAAGGCCTTCAGGTTGAGGAAGCTTGCAGTAGACTCTGGGTCTTGATTGGCTCATGACTTTAACATGGCTTTTAACTGAGAACCAGTCTAGGAGTACCAGCTCCAGCTGGGACAATCCATCCCCAGATGGCAGAAAGGAGATACAGAAAACTCTTTGTTGTCTTTAAAGGTCATGAGGCTTTTTCAAGACAGATCTACTACCCAGAAAGCTTGAATCTCTCCAGGTTTTTTATCTTAGATGCACAAAAACAAGCCTCACCTTCAGGACTGGATTCCATGTGTCAACTTTCAAGAAACTGCATACCAGCCCTCTAGGAACCTGACAAAATATTTAGGGGCAATGCAAGTTCTCCTTTTGCATCTGTGATCCTTCCTTTTACCTGGAAATCCTATAGCAGACTAGTTAATTTGTAGCTCCTCAGATATTTGTAAGCCAGCAGCAGGAACCATAACCGACACAAACAATGGTGAGTGACACTGGGAGCCATAATTCAGCCACTTCCAAGGGAAACAGTTCCTAGGGCTACCAAAATTTGGGGCGGATAACTCCAAATGACCACTAGAGGCCAGCAAAGTGCATATTCAAAATGGAACCCTCACCAAACTGGGAAGAGCAATTAAAGAAGGTGGTCTGGATGAAACATATGGGATTCACAATCTTAGCACTGTAGTGAACTTTTCTTTTTTTAAAACAAATCCTTCTTCTTTAGAGAGAGACAGAAAGAGATGCTTTTAAAACATTTATTTTTGAATGGCTCTTTTCCTTCCTTTCTGTCTTGCAAATATTGCCGTCAGTTTATTGATGATCACAGTACTAACAATATCACTTTCAAAATCCATTTTCGCCAGACCACTTTCTCCTGCCCGTCTTTTGCTTTCCAGGCATTGCTGGAAGCAAATAACATAGGAAAAAGTGGTCTGTCTTGTTTGCTACCACTGAGATTGCCAACAGCAGGATTTCTCTTGCTCCCACCAACTATGGAGCAGCCCACATCTCAGTCCTTGCAGTTTCTCCTCCATCCTAAAAGGCAGGAGGGAGCATCTAGTTTTGGCAGGAGACAGCGACATGGCTGGGCATTGGCCAGGCACTTTACCAGCTTAAGTCCACAAATGTAGGGATCTTCTCTAATTTTATTTCCCTAACAAAAACCTGTGGGACAGGTTGCATTGAGAGAGAATGGCTGGCGCAGTCTGTGTCCAACATTTTAGCCATTAGACTAAGCTGGCACTTTCAAATATGGACAAAGCCATGGGTGTAGAGAGAGCTTTTTATTTTACATGCAGAGTTCCAAATAGGAAAATGGATCTAAAGTACCTGACTGAAGTTAACACCTAAAACAGTATTTCTCAACCTCGGCAACTTGAAGATGCGTGGACTTCAACTCCCAGAATTCCCCAGCCAGCATGCTGGCTGGGGAATTCTGAGAGTTAAAGTCCACGCATCTTCAAGTTGCCGATGCTGAGAAACACTGACCTAGAACATCAGGAGTATGCAAATCAGTGGCAATCAGGTCAGATTTGAGAGCCAACCGTAAAAAGAATCTATGCACATTTGCAGTCTGAACTCAACAAGGTTCAAACCCAATCATGATGGGAGAGTCAATTTATGTTCCATCAGATTTCTGAATCTCCTTCCAATCTTTCCAAAGCAATTTGGAGGCACCTTATTCAATCTGACACCATGAATCAATTTAGAGATTCGATTGGAAGACTCGACTCAATTCGGAAACCATCAAATCTCATTTGGATCAAAGCTGTGAATCAAAGCTCCTGGACTTTTCTAGCACTATTTTACAAAAAATCCAGCCCATCGCCATCCCCAAACCTCATATTGACTTTTAGAAATTCGGCTGGTTCTTTTTTTCCCACACAGCTGGACAGATGTGCTTGACATCTAGCTGAAGGGTACAATGAAAGACACCCCACCAAAAGAGGGCAATTAAATAAGGGTTGAGAAACGTTTGCATGGCAAAAATGCTCTCTGAAAGATGCCATCAATCAAAGTCCCTTATTATCTCTGAATGTGACATCAAATCCATGTACAGTATAATACATTTTCTTGTCAGTCAGACACCTGACGGTATGTGTCATGTATCTAATTACTCTCCTGAAGGGGAAAAAGTATCTCACACTTGAATAGCTAGCTGAGGGAGAAGCTGAGCAAATCTCTTCATTGCTTACACCAGCACAGTTGTGAAGAGTGTGTAAAACCATCTGAGTACACATTTTTCTTTGCTCATCGCTGGAGGGAGGGTCAACGTATCTACTTGTCTCCTTCCATGTGCCAAGAGAGTGGGGGGCTTCTATGCCTGAAAAAAAATCACAATTATTTTGGAAAGGGAAGAAGGAAAGGGAAGCAGATGAAATGTACTACAAGCCAGGGCCCTGAGCTTTGATGATGCTTTTAGCAACGCACATCTTTGAAGACCAACTACAAAGTGAGACATACTCTTCTAAACAGGGGAAGTGGCAACATTTCACCTTACCCAAACAAAGTGGTTTCTGCACATGAAAGGTCCATGTGCAAAAGCCACTTACTTTGATACATAGCTGTGGAAAAAAGGTGAACATGAAGCTTTCTCAGGTAAGGACTTAGACATATAAGAGGCTGCCTGGTACAGACACAGAAAGCATCTTTGTGACAGACTCAAGCGCTAACCTTGCCTCGGTATCTATTCTAGGGACACTAAAGTCTGGCCAAGTTTTAGTTAAGTAGACAAACATTTTAACTCAGAAATTGCAAGGTACCCAAACCAGAGGAGGAATATTTCAGCGCCCGAACATTCTGCTGCTGACTTCAAGGTGCTCATCCTTGAGAAGGACCAATTCATCCCAACAGAGTAAAGCTAGAAGTCACTGGAAATTTAACACAATTTCTTATGGGTCAAGCAAAGTTTAAGCTTTCCTATTACATGACCTATATTAACTAGCTACTCAGTACAAAATAGACCGTGTCACATCCTGGTACTGCTTTGTTACAAAGTTACTATCTGTGACACTCACTATTATTGTTGTTTATTTGATTGTTTATTTAAATTTATTGGCCACCCAACTCCAGTGGAGTCTATGACTATATCTCATTTATTTCTGTCCCCATCCTTCTACTTCCTTCCCTCCAATCACAATTACAGTATGTATGTGTATAATATGGGTATCTGATAAAAAGAGGGCCTTCCATGAAAGCTTAGGTGGTGGCAATAAAAAAGTTAAGTCTTTGAGGTGTTGCTTTGCTGCAAAACATTGTCATGGCTGCAGATCACTGCCAATATTAATGGGCCTTGTCTCATGCCTATATTTTATCAGTGGGAAAATCCAAAATTATAACCCACCACCTGCAGAATAGCAAAACCCAGTTGGCAATTCAACTCTAACTTATGCTTATGTTAGTTTAGTTTAGCTCTGGATCTTGGCAGGATTTCTTAACTGCAGGAGAATGGGTAGGGAAAGGAGACCCAGGCAGCACACTGACCAAAACACTACCGAGAGCAATTGTTTAAAACCAGTGTTCAAGAATGAATGAGCAGCACCAACAATTATGCTCATAGGAAAATCTTGGGAGAGGTCTGGTGGACTGATCTGGAAGGGCCATGAATTCCCCATCACTAGTCTCCAGGGATTACCAGGGACTCTTGAGGGGTTCAGATGGAATCCTTGAACCCCCTTACCCAGAGACAGGAAGTCCCTCCCCCTTGCACAGCAAATGGAAAAGCATTTGTATAGAATGATAGGATATACAAGCAATTCATACTGCAAGGCTCCCAGTGAAATGGGTCAGCCGCACACACTGTTTACAGTATCTATTGTATCACAACGCCTTGTAGTGTGACAGTTGTTCACCAAGGGTAATAATTAAGTTATTTCCAGCTTACAAAGCTGTGGGTGCAGGGGAGGGATAACTGGGTTTGCAAGTAGCCCAATTAACTTAAGGAAGCCAGGGGATTTCTTCCACTTCCAGTTTGTTGTTCTGCTTTGACAAGAGTGAAAAAATGCTGGCATTCAATCTGTTAGTCTGCAGAAGGGAAGGGAGCATCTCATAGCAAATTCCAGTTGTTCATAAACTGCAGCTTTCTGATATCAAAGTATGGGTCCATCCAACCGTGCAGAAACTAATCAGTCCTTGATGTATGATAAGCATTTTCAATCCTTTTGTTTTCTAACCCTGATGAGCTGGGCTTATTCATTTTCTACCCATGATTCCCCCAAATTTGCATTTTTCATTAGAATGCCTGGAAATGCGACAAGTACCTGCTTTAAGATATCACCATCAGCAGAAGACATGGCGCTGGGGCTGCATTGCACCAATCTTGGCAGACTGGCTACCGCGTAATGCGTTGAGATCTGCCCTGCAATTTTTCCAACCTGTTCTTCCCCTGTATTTTTAAATTAATTAATTAATTGGCCTCCTGACTCCCATACAATTCTGGGGGTTACATTTTTCTACTTGTTCTCAGGATGGTGGAGATGTTCTACTGAATTTTCCTAGGTGGCCATTTTCAGCTCATTTAATTGTTGGAGGTGGCGAATGGTGCAATCCTATGACATATCGCTTCATTGCACGAACCTCCCATCTTTCAATCTGAAAGAGAATTCCAAGAGAATTTTTGAACTGAATTATAGGAAGCCAGGGAGGCTGCAGGTGCCGAAGAGGAAATATATAGTGGAAGACAGAACACTCACTCACAGACACACCAACCCACACACCTCTTGACAACGGCAACAGTAAATAAGTGCAAGAACATCACATTCCAGCCATTCCACTTTTCTGAAAGGAAGTTCAAAAGCAATTTCCCCAAACTAAATTAGAACCAGTAATGGAATGGGTTTTTTCCCCCCTGCATGCTAATATTATTACTATCTATTTCTCTTTCCTAACATGGAATCAACTGCTTTCCTGCAAAATATTTGCAAGGTCAACAAAAGATGATATACCGTATATACTCATGGATACGCTGAGAATTTTAGGTGCCAAAATACATCCAAAAATTGGGCTGGCTTATCTGCGGATGGGCTTATCCCCAGGTATGTACATTAATACTATTTTAAAGGACCCATATATCTCATATATACTCGTGGATAAGAGCATCTGCAGATAAGCAGACCCTCCAATTTTTAACCAAAATACCATGAAAAATGCTAAGATATACTTAATAAGTTGAATGAAGTTGTGTGCTTTGTAGTCTAGTTCTTAGGCTGTTTGGTATTCATTTGGCCCCAACTCTGTTGGCATTTCCTACATTCTTGAAGACCTGGATGTTCCCTTGCAGCATGAAGTCTGGAGTTTGGATGAGCTGATCGATGTGATTTTTTTTTTTTAACATGACTATTTGTGTGGACTGTTAGATTGTCCTTGGATGCCATTATGCTATTATTGTGTTGTTTTCGATGTTGTTATTATTGCTGTTGTTGATACTGTTTGTTTATGTTGTCTTTCTTTGCCACCCAGCATTACAATTGCAAGATGGATGGCTATATAAATTGGTATCATAAATAAATATAATAAATAATAATTGTTCTCACAACCAGATCATCTCAGTGATCTATACATTCGTTTATTTGCTTGGGGCACAGCATGGTTTATTTTATTTAACTCTAAAAGGCTTGAGGATAAAGGCAAGTTTTCTTTCTTCTTAAGGTGTAATAAGGAAAAGGCCTACCTCAGCCACATTGTGTTCCATAAAGTAAACCCGATCATTTGGACCCAGTTGGGCTAGAGGAGTGTTTCTCAACCTTGATAACTTGAAGATGTGTGGACTTCAACACCAGAATTCTGGGAGTTGAAGTCCACACATGGCTAGCTGGGGAATTCTGGGAGTTGAACTCCACACATCTTCAAGTGGCCAAGGTTGAGAAACACTGGGTTAGAGGAATGAATAAGCAAATCATTCTGATGTTACAGATGCAATGAAGGAATGCGTCATTCAAGCTTATGTTTTAGCCATAACTTCTGGGAAGAAGTCTTTATATATCTTGAGTATGAAACTGATTGTAATGTTTTCAGATGTCCGTTATTTTTTTTTTAACTACATACATACTACATGAAAATCAATGGCAAGACAACAGAAATGAGTTCTCCATGTCTTTTTTATTGCTAAGCTAGTCCTTTAACACTAGAAAGAGAAATTTATGGCCCCAGTTACTAATGGACTGAAGACCTGATGTTACTTGTGACTCATGAACAAGTTGGCTATAGACATAAATTATTTATGGACAGCTACAATGAAATATGGTTATTCTTTTTGGAATTTTTGTGAGTGAGAGAGAGATGATAGATAACTTTTTTCTTCTCTTTTTTTCAGTTTAATTAAATAAAGGGCAGGGAAAAGTCACAGTAAAAAGCAGAATTAATTGTTGATAGGTCATCCTGCAAGGAATTTGGACCTAACTAACATAAGGCTGTTTCTAATCACTGTCAGCCTACAGTATTCAGTATACCAAGCAATCAATATGCAATTAAGTTAATTAAGTTTCCCTTCCCCTTTTCTGATTGAAATTACTGCCTGATGTGAGTCATGGTAGTCCTGTCTCAATCGCACAGGTTTTTGTGTGTGTGAAATGGGAGGGGAGGAGGGAAGAGCAACAGGCAACTAATCCAAAGGTCCAGGTCCTTATCTGAAATGTAAAAACCAAAGATACTCATTTGCATTCACCTCCGATGATCATTGACTCTTCCCATAAGTCAGCCTATTGGCAAAAGACAATGAGCGTGAGCTTGTCTTCCAATATTTTATTTATTTTATTTCTGTATTTGTTGGATTTCTGTAGATGTTGAGCTCACAAGACAAAGGTTCATTTCCTGACCTTCCTGCCAATTAAAGTAACTTAAGCAAGAGAGGCTGTCAGCTTGGTGCTAAGTTCCCTAAGTTAATTGCCCATCTTTCCGGAAGAAAGGAAGAAGGCCCGTTTACAGGTGTTTCACACACCTGCGCACATTTCTACTCCTTTCAGAGAAAGGCTTGATGCTTCTAAGAGATGAAAACAAAGTGGAAAAGAAAAATCTTTCTTTTTTTAAAATAAAAAAAGAAGATTATGAAGCTTCTTTTTAATCCAAAGCTCATGTCTCCTGCCTCTGAGGGATGGGAGAAATGCTGGCTGCTTCTCCAGCCATCTTATTGTGTCAAATCAATCTGTTCCTCCTCTTGCTGCAACCTTAACAGTCAAAAATAGAAAATAAAGACTGGTGTACAATGAAGCAGAAGGGCTCCATTCTATCCATGATTTTCGAGGTTACTTTGTGCAGGAAGATCAGCCTGTAGCCCATGTCCATCACTTTGGGAGACAGATAAGGAACATTTACCAACCCCCCAACCCCCCAACCCCCAAGTCCAAGGCCTCGTTTATGATATTTTGTTATGCTCACTTTGCAACCTTGCAAAAAAGAAAATTAAGGCTGCACCTGTAGAAAATCCTCTCTTTAATTTGTTCATAGGGAATAATGACACGCTTGGCCATCCGAGAATGCTATTACCAATGCAGCTGCTTTAATCAAGAGCATCTGAAAATATTAACCGACATCCAGCCTATTGTTTCACATTCGTTGCGCTCCCGCGTGTAATTTCCACCACCACCCTATTTAAAGCAATGATCCAAGCAGAAATCGAGTTATATGCATTTGAAGAACCATACTGATTGTGGACCCCAATTTCATAATAGCTTTTACTTTCAATCCATATTTAAGTAAACTCTGATAATTACCCAGCGCTGTTCAGATTTATAGATGCATTGTGTGTCCTTTTCTGGCTAATATGAAAGTTAGTGCTATTCTGCCTCCCCAATTAGTTTTCAAGACTCTCAGAAAAATATTGCACGGAACAGCCAACAGCTTACGCTAGTAGTTAGAAATATGATAAAGAATGAGGATCTACATCAGTGTTTTTCAAACTCATCAAGTTTAAGATGTGTGGACTTCAACTGGCTGGAGAATTCTGGGAATTGAAGTCCACACGTCTTAAACTTGCCAAGTTTGAAAAACACTGATCTATGTGGATTCTAGACAAAGCTGTAACACATCAAGTAGTAAGCAGAAAACTGTCCCAAAATGCAGATCTCGCCTCCTGCTACACTTTGTCAAGGCAAGAGCACAACAGAACTCCTGATCTGTTTGCATGGCATGTCTACAAGAGGTGGTTATTTTTCTTTAGCAGGAGAAAGCAGTTGAAAGGACTTGTTCAAAATCCACCATGCAGGCAGGTGGGTGACCAGCACGGTCTCTGCCCCTCACAGGGATCTGTGTCATGGTTTGCTCTAAATCATGAATGATGTCCCTCCCAGACAACTGATGAGTGGAAGTAGTGGTGGAGTAAGGGCACAGCTGTGCTAGATTTTCCCATATAAAGGGAAAAAATTATCCCTCTATGATAAAATACAGTATAATAATGTCAATCTGCCTGCTACACCAAGGCAAGGTTGTTCAAATCAAGAGTTTGGGCCCAGTTTGCTGATTTTTAGCTGTTTCAGAATTTTCTTAGACTTATATGTCTAGAAGTCACTTGACCTTTTTTTTCCCATCGGGAGAGTTGATAAGAGCACTGAGGGGAGGCTATCAGCTAATTAGTACTAACAAAATAAATAAACTAACTAGAAATCATAACTCAGAGTAAAAATGCACTAAATAGATTTATGGCAGGAACAAAACTGGAAAACTAAAAAAGGAAGGAGAGATCAAAACTAAACTAAAAAAATCAGAAGAAGCAGAAGCAAGGGATCCTACTGCCACTATTCCATCATCTTGGAGGAAAAAAATCTGTAAAAAGCATCCGATGAATTCAAGAATTTAATTTAGTGCTAAATTCTCCTCCCCATTTGATGTCACCATAGCAATCCACCCATTTGGAAAGGTAGGATGAAATTCTTCTTTGCTACAGCCACTTCATCTTCCATGATACAGGAATCTTCTTTTCCCACACAAACATATATTTTTAATACTTTCTCAATAAATCATTGCTTAATCTGTCAAAGGAAAGATCAGTAAAACTGAATGAAACATAGAAGATCCAGTTCTATCAGAGGTAGCCGAATCATCTCCTTCCACCAGTGATCTTCTAGAAAAGAGGAACAGATCCTGGTCTGCCTGTAATTTAAGATCTGCAGTAAATTGTGATAGATCGTTGGATGATCCAGGTAGATTATTGTATGCTCAAAATATGCATTAATGGGAAAGCTTTTGTTTATTTTCTCCTAAGAGAGCTCTGGACACTGATGCAGCTGATCTGAAGAAAAGTGGGACACATGAGATTCCCCCATGTTTCCCTTCAATCTTTCTTTTTCAAACTACCCTCTCAGGCATGGGTTTACTTGAAATATTAAAAGCGATTTGGACCCCATGTGAAAAAATATCCAGGGAAAATAGCCTTGAACCTGGATTAAATTAATAAAAGTAATTTATTAATTCACTAATAAATTAGTGAAGTGGGAAAGAAAGGTTGAATCTGCACCTCTTTCTGCATCATTCTGCCATTACAGTGGTGTTCCTTAGATTTTCTATAGTCTTGGATCACTAAAGAAATGCTAAGAAAACACAAAACAGACCAGCTGAACAAACACTCCCTTTTCTATGTTTTCTCTCTAAATGTGACTGCCAGAGTACATGAGGCTGAACATTGAAGGCCCTTTTTCCTTTTTAGGGGGCAGGGGGATTAAAGGAAAAATGAGTTCCTTGTAGGTGTTTGTGGAATGAATACAATTTGCTTCAGTAAGGTTCTCCACACTGCAGAAGAACTTTTATTCTCAGTTAAATCCATTCACCTCCTGGAGGTAAACCAGGTTGCTCAAAGGCCTCTTCCAGGGCATCCACTGCTGACTGAAAGCCCTGTAGAGTGAGGAAGTAAAGAGCGGAGTAACAAAGAGAGAAAGAAAAAGCAGGTCTGCCCAAATAAAACCCTTGTTAATGAGATTTTCAAAAAAGCAACAAGAGCTTCGGAATATATTATCCCGTAAACAAACATGTCATTGGAATTTCAGCACATCTGCCCCTGAACAAGAAATCAATGAGCCTTATACATTTTCAGGCCAGAAACATATGGAGGCAGATGATGTCAGCCATTTCTTTTGAGAGCAAATCTAGCAAGAGATTATGGATTAAGAAAGACCAGAATGAATTCTGACCACTCGTGTCCAGATATAGATACTGTATAGATATATATAAATTTCTTTTTGAATTGCTAAAGGAAAGGGTGAATTGTGGAAACATTTTCATTGCACCCAAAATTAGAGGAAATATCAAGGGCTTGCAAAATCTTGTACTACCCACAAGTTTTCCTCCTCCTAACCCAATGAATCTGGTCCTTTCACTTCACCCCCACATAGCAGGAAACAACTTGGGTGTTGAAGTAGTATATGCAGAGAGACAAGCCTGGGGTTACTCTGTATAGAATTCAAAATGATGTTTTTAATCTAGCAAACGCTAGAGGAGATAACACTACCTAGCAACCTTGACTGATAGTGGAAAGCTAAGCAGGCTTAGGCCTGACTAGTACTTGGATGGGAGATCATTGGAAGTCCAAAGGCAAAGCTAAGGTTGGGAAATTGAAGTAGCATTCCAGAAGAAAGCATTGGCAAGCCACTTCTGTACTGTTGCTAGGAAAACTACTTAGATGTGCCCATGGAGTCACCAGGAGTCCAGTTCTCGAGACACTTTACACTTTACACTTAGGTGTACATGGGACAATAGTTCTATGGATCTCCTGTTTCACCCTTAGAAAGTGATTGGCTTTCATTCTTCTATGAAAGGTAGCAAAACAAGGTTCTCTGAGTACCAGCAGGATAGAATAAGCCTCCTCTCCCCACATCTGGATGTCCTGCCCTTTGTTAACTGAGCAAACAGCTGTTTTTGTATTGTCCTGGAAGGCTGAGAAAGCATAGGAAGGGAGAAGATAAATGCGAGGTTGGTTCTCATGAATTCCTATTTTCCAAACTAATATGTGTATCAGAATATTGTTCTTCTGATTGATTGATTGATTGATTGATTGATTGATTGATTATGTGCCATCAAGTCATTTTCGACTGCTGGTGACCACATAGATAGATTTTCTTCATGACAATCTATCCCTAACCTGGTCCTTCAGTTCTTCCAATGGTGCACTCATCACCACTGTAACTGAGTTCATCCACCTTGCTGCTGGTCATCCTCTTCTCTTTCCTTCCACCTTTCCCCCCATTAGAGCCCTCTCCAGAGAGCTGGATCTTCACACAGTATGTCCCAAGTATGATAACTGGAGCCTGATCATTTGTGCCTTGAGTGAGAACTCTTGATGATTTGTTCAATGATCCATCGGTTTTCCTTCTTCGCTGTCCACAGTATTCTCAGGAGTCCTCTCCAACAAACATTACTTCAGATTTTGTAATGCTGTTCTCAGTTCAAAAACTGCATACTAAAATGTGCTTAATAAGAAAATCTGCAAACACAATGCAGACACTGGAAAATATTGCTTACAAAAATAAATGTGCTGTGCATAGGTGAGTCGGTAGCTGCATCTATACATTTGTGTGTGTTTCATGTGCAAACAGATGTGAGCATTAATTTGCAATTTGATGTGAACTGATGCAAACTGATTAAATGTATGTAAAACTGGGCTAGACTGGAAATAAATGGATTCGTCCAGACATGCAAGAAGCTTACAAACACTTTAATAACTGATCTAACCATAGTTTATTGAATGAACTGCAATTGCTTGGGTCAACAATGCAAATGACATAATTCACATCATTTGCATGATGAAATCAGGAGGCTGTAACATCCTTCTGGCTTCTATCAAACATCTCTGGAAATATGGGTGAGGGATGAAAAGATGAGTATCAGAAAGTTGGAGTATTGGGGTTCTCTTTTCCATCACATACCTAAGGATAAGGTAGAAAAACCTTTTTCACAGAAGAAGGAAACTTGGGGGGGGGAAATTGCAAAGGGTTGTCTGGCACAGCATCAGTTGGAAACCATTTGATTGCATTGTTTTGACCCCAAACATTATTTCTATAATTTCCCACCTCATCTCTGAAATTGCCCTCTTCCCAAATCCCCAAATCCTTCAGCTCAGGGCTATTTCTGGGCAATGATAGTAGATCTTGGCAAATGAAAAGAAAGCCTGCCATGACAGTAAAATGGCCTGGGGAACTGAAAACTCCATGCAGCTATCTCCTAAAGTTAGATGATTCTCTCTGAGCAACAAAGGTACCAGTATCAGTCCTTCCACTGGAGTAATTAGGGCTCTGTTCAAAGGACAGCTGCAGAACACCAATTGAGATTAATGCTGCCCAAACTCTACCTTCCACTAAAAATTGTCACGCTTTTGGTTTTTCAATTGTTTTGGTCTTCTTTGCTCTACTATCTAATAGGTTACAGGGATGAAGAGCTGTGGCAATTCACAGCCACTTTTTGTAAAATCCATGAACCGACTTTGCAAGCTGACTCAACAGCGATCTTTATGTTCCTCCCTTCTTATCTTTCGCAATCTGTGCACGAGCAATGCCATTCACTCTGTAAAACCAACAGGGGTTATTGCAGCTATGGAAGGGTTGCTGCTCTGGGGAGACCATAACAGGAGATGAGAAGGGAGTCTGATATGTTCCTTTCCTTGCAATTTCATCCATTTCTTCCTCCATGAACCAGAGGCGTCCCCAAGAGATGGTCAACAAAGTCAAGATGGTGGCTACGATGGTGTGATCAAAGCTCTGCTTTTGATATGTGTTGCGTGTGCATCACACATAAAAAACAGAGCTTCAATCATACTATCATGGCTACCATCTTGACATGGTTGACCATACTTTGGAGAAACCCCTGCCCTGCCCTGAGCTATATCCAGTTGCTAATTGATTTAAAAGCTAGTTTTTAAATTGAAAGTGTTAATGCCTAAAGTCGCTGCCTGGTCTTCTTAGACCCCCATTGCTTTGTTCTTGTGTAATTTGATTCAGACCTGCAGGCAAAGAAATACATTTTGTCATCTCACTGGCTGGGTTTGCATCACACTTGGGACTAGGCAAAAACTGGGTTGGTAGGTCAACGTGTACTGGGAATCCAGCCATGGTCTGAGCAAATGGCATGAGCTAAGGCTGATACATCAAGTCCTAATACGGCTTCTTTGTTTGAGCTTCACATCCTGTATGATCCCACCGATTTGTGTGGTTAATCCAGGTCCAGCAGGCTGTGTGAATCCAACCCTGTATATGATCACTTTCAGTTCATACTGAACCTTCTTCACCACCCACCCTCAAAAGTGTTCCATGTCTGAAATATTTAAGAACCGGTCAAGGATATCAGTGCACTGATGACATCTTCCCTGGTTTCCCTCATGTTCACTGAGGTGGCAGCAGCTGGCTGATCTTGGCTGAGGCAAACAGAGTTGGAGTTGGTCTCCCATACTTGGGTGGGAGACCACTAGGAAGTCAGAGGGGTGCAGGGGTATACACCAAACCAGGCTAATGCCATGTTTGACCACTGCATGAACTTTAGTATAAAAAGTAGCAAATGCACAGCATGGCACAGGCTGTGTCCAGGTATGCCCAAGGAGGAAATGTCTGGTACAGAGACCCCGAGGAGTTCACAGGAAGAGTCCTTCATGGATAAGCTGGTTTCTCACATATTTTAAATGACAACTTGTTTTGCACATAAGATTAGTGCATGCTCAGCATAATGGTTATAAAAGCTTCATAAACCAGCCCCTTGGTTTGGATATGCCACATTGTTCCTCACAGGGAGCACTGCATGCTTACTTCCGTCAGTGTGTGCATATGTCTGTGTATGTGTTTACACCTGTGGGTTTTTTTTTATACTTTTTTATCCTGCCTTTATAATTTTTATAAAGAACTCAAGGTGGCAGACGTATCTAATACGCCTTCCTCCTCCTATTTTCCCCACCACAACAACCCTGTTTACTTTTAATAAAGGTTGTCCCAATCACACGGGCTTCCAGATCCACTTTCTTGGGCATCCCATTCAGGTATAACATATTTGCTTTATCCAGGGAGCTTTAGGCGAAAACAGCAGGGTAGACTGGAAAATTCGGGGGGGGGGGGGAATGGAAGCAAACCTCTTCCATATGATTGCTGCAAAAACTACACGTATGTCTCTGAAACCCACTGAAGTAACCAGGAATCAATCTGGACTGGAATGATGTTGCCTATTTCAACAGGGAGGTGTCAGGGATTTTGTTTTCAGATCAGGAAGCAGGAGAACCAGAGAGGTTATACAGTTATCCCCAGGTGGAGGTGGGGGGAGCAATGCTTCCTTTCATCTCATCCAAACAACAGAAGCTCCATTACAGTGATGAAAGGCATTTGAAATAACTTCAGATGCATCCTCTTGAGAGTGAGGTAAAAATCAGAACCCTCTTGGCCCAGGGAAGAAAACTTTCAGAAATGAGAAAGTAGCGTTGGGCCCTGTATCACTCACGATGTTCTTTGCTCCCGTCAGAGAAGACAAGACTGATCACGGGGCTCTTCCAGGGGTAGGAGGTGAAGTTCTCCCCCGCCCAACCTAAATCTCAAGTGACACCACAATTCATCAAGGGGGTCAAAAAAGAACGATCCGTTCCCAAGGCAGAGTTTTTGGCCTGAGCAATGCCCTTCTGACAAGCTCCATTACTATTATTGAAAAGCCTCTCCAAGAACACTCCTTCCATGACAAATTCTCACATCCAGATATTTTTATCTCTTCCTACAAGTCCTTGGGAGGGGAAAAGGGGGGGGGGATAAAAGGAAGAGGGGAATTTGTTCTGCATTGACATTGAAAGCGCTACTATTCTAAAAATCCCTCTTTTAGCAGAGCTTCAAAAAACAGGCAGGAACCTTTCAGGGTGTATCAGGGGAAAATGCATGCGTGCTTTTAAGATACAGAGTGGCTGGACCCGGATAGTAAATTTTCTGGAATTGCAAAAAATAATAATGATAAATACCGGGTGATTTATTTCAAGCTGGGCATGAAAAGAGATGGCAAAACAATGTTATAGTACTAAACAGTATAAATTGATCAGGAATGCATCTCTTGTAAATCACTACCAATGGAACTCAGCCAGTGGGCCATAAGGTGAGACCTGATTCCTTTAGGTACTGTGCAAAGCTTTCTAGAGTCATAAATAACGTTGTTCCATTGATTTGTACAAAAATGTACTCCTCATAGCAGAACCCAAAGGGACCTCTTGATGGAATCATATTTTAGGGCCACCTGATCTGTTCTACAAGCACTTTTCTAGGATGCGCCCCTTTCCAGATTCTTGTTCACCTGGTCCAGAGTGCCCTGCAAGATCAAGCAAGCCTTGATCTTACATGGTTATGGATTGTAGCAGGTTGAATAGCCTGAAGTAATTTCCAGATGCAGCAGTATCATCCTTCACCAGCCGATTTTCACCTTTCCCAGCATTAGAGCCTTCTCCAGAGAGCTGAGTCTTCACATAATGTGTCCCAACTAGGATCACTTGAGCCTGGTCATTTGTGCCTCAAGTGAGAACTCTGGGTTGATTTATACCATGGTCAGCACTAAATGATTCAGTTGAATAATATACATGATGATGATTTCACCATTATACTAATTATAGTAATACAGCAATATCCTGTACCAGCATTCATTCATGGTATCACATCACACTAAGCAGTGTGGTTCCCAAAGGCCTTCCAGAAGAGCCAGGGGTTAATGAGCTTTAAGAATACCAGAAGGGAAGAGGACAAGAGCTTCCGTAGAACATGCTTGCTTCCGCCCCACTCTGTCTGGGCCCCCAACTATGTGGGGATGCTCGGGAGGCATCCTCTGTTTGCAAGTCTTGGATGGGCAGATTCTACTCAGAACCCAGGTCCCACTTATCATTTGAGATGTGATAATCAGCACCTTAAATTGCATTAAGAAACAAATCCGTCTACTGTAGCAGTGGTATCAAGTTCCAATAATGCATCTCACCTGTAAGCATAAGTATTTTCTACTAGTTGGCTAATCTTTAAGGGCACTGCTATGTAGAGTCAATTATCATAATCCAGTCAAGGATAGAAGGGCCTGAGTGACTGTTCCAAGTGTCCTCTGCTCCAGGAAAGACCACCAGTACTGTCATTGGCAGGGACTCATGGGATACTAGGCATTTTCTGGAGAAAGTAGTCATCACTTTTCATCCTGTTAGTATGATTATGGGTTGCAAGGCTCACTAAGAAGGAGATTTGACTGGGTGAGTGGGTTACCCTGTTGAGCATGATATGAGAACGTGTTTTAAGTCCTTATGCAAAGGATAACATTTTAGGCGGAGGCTGTGAAATTGTTGAAATGTAAGCCCAAGTGTTTGCAAATGATTTTGAAGCTCTTCTGTGCTCTTAAGATGTCCAGTGTGATCCAATGGTTACAAGTAGACTAGGATTACTGGAAGGCAGGATCCAATTCAACTTCAGCTCTCCAATTCCTTGACTTAGCAGCTGACGTTGAGTCCTTCTTTCTCTCTCAATCAGCCTAATTTATTTTACAGGATTGTTGTTGCAGAGAAAAATTGAAGAAGGAAATGCTGTGTGGCTATGAGTTCCTAGGAGGGAAGTGGGAAATAAGAAGTTGTATTTGCAAAATGGGCGGCCATATAAATTGTTTCAATACATTAATTAAATAAATTAACAAAAATATTTGTTAAATAAAGATCCAGAGCTTCTCCCTGCCGAATGCCCCTCAGCCACACTGCTTTCAAATCACTTACCTCAAAACTACTCCCCAAGACACAATCGTTTTGCATATTTTTGGTCAGTACAATCAAGCTTCTTTTTCCTCTCCAGCTCTCGATTTAAGGATCATCTAATCTTCTAGGGTTTTGCACAAAATAATTGCTCTTTTCTTAGAATAACTAGGAAGAGCACCGACTGCTGTTTTCCCTCCAGACACACCTAAATATGAGAAAGCGCTTTTGCCTCTATATTCTAAAATACATATTTTTAAAAAAAAATGTTTTAAAAATGGAGACTTCAAGACCCCAAAAGGAGAAATCTAATCACCTGAACCATATATGCCAACATTAAATGTACTGAAGTGCAGTGGCAGTTTACAAATTGGACCTGATAAAATGAAAGAAGATAAACAGATTAAGTAAAATATGAGACATATTACAAACAGACTTCTTCTGACCCAGTTAATTAAGGGTAGGAAGGAAGGAAGGAAGGAAGGAAGGAAGGAAGGAAGGAAGGAAGGAAGGAAGGAAGGAAGGAAGGAAGGAAGGAAGGAAGGAAGGAAGGAATTCAATGTTCAGTCTCCCAACAATTTCTCCTATGTATGTGTTGGTATTATAGCAGCCTTCATGAATTGGATACCCTTCTAATGTGTTAGGTTAGATAGGGATGATGGGAGCTGTAGTCCAAAGTATCTGGAAAGCAGGAAGTCTGTCTAAAAAGAACCTCCAGCAAAAGTTTGCATTGTTTAATATTGTTCAACAATAATTGTGCATTCAGGTGTAATATTCCATGTTTTATTGTATTTTGTTCTATTTGTTTCATTAGCAACTCATGATCATTTCCCACAGTTTCCTCCCTGCATTTTTCTTTTGAATCCAGACAGCTTGCAGAACTTCTTCATCTCCAAATTAAATCTATCGTATCTCGAGTTTGTATAATCAGATCATTAAAATGCATAGCTAATGTGTATAAATCCAAACTCAACTTATTACCATAATCATATGCTCCATAATTATTAAATAAACAAGAGTTGGAGAATTTCAGAAATCCACCGAATATGCTATCCAGCAGTATTTTCATTCATTTGGTGTTCTCTTTTTCCCCGTTTTTAAAGGAGGTTTTGTTTTAATAGTGCTAAGGCAAAGGGGAAAGAACATTATAGAACAGAATGGAAACTCATAGCAGCCAGAATGGCAAGAATTGACAGCAAAATAATTTTTTATAATTATAATAATTATAACCCTATAATCCTAAACATGAATCGTATAATCTATTTAACGTTAAGCAATTTTGAATTCCAAGGATTTAATGGAAGAGCTTCAGAGGTTTCACGCCCATGAGACCTTGATATTTTCTTGGGTAGGAATGGGGAGAAAATTGTTTAGTTGGATTTTTCTTTTTTCCCTTTTTATTGTGTGATTATACTATTATACTATTGCAATACAATGAAATTTATACAATACACTTAAGTTCTTAACATTCTATTATTTAGGTATCTTAGAGTATTGAATATAGAGAAGAAGAGAGAAAAAGTAGATATTCTTCTATCAATAATAGTTACAGTTTAGGATATTAATGTTACAAGCATTATGATTATTTGGCTTTTTCATTCAAAATTAAATATAGCGTTGGAAATGAGGCAATGAAGGAAGAGCATACATCAAGATATTTGTTATGTATAAAGGTTTCAGTCTTAAGCTAAATTACTTGATATTGAAAGCTCCACTGTGTTGTTACCTGGAGTGTGTGTGTGTTTGTTTATACATGTTAATAAAAGGGGAAAAAATAGAAGAGCAAAACAAATTTAACAAAATTGAGAAGCAGGTAGTCACCAGTTTAAGAACGAGTTCCATTCCCAAGGACTGTCCTTAAGTCGAATTTATATGTAAGCTGGAGCAGTATAATTTATAATACTGTATAAGTAGGGTTGTGTAATGAACTCGAACCATGGTGTATTTAACTCAAATCATTGTGTATTTAACTTGAATTCTGCTACAATAGGCTCCCTTCTTAACGATGTGTCATCCTTAAACCAGGCGTTCTTAACCCAGGGACTACCTGTACGAAAAAAGCAAAAAAGGAAAAGGAAGAGGGAGGGGAGCTGTAGAGTTTCTGGTATCCCCCTTTTTATATTTAATGGAATTTTTCAACCATAGTGTTTCTGAGGAGCTCCTGAGGGGCTGGGAGGACCCAGCCCAAGACCTGGGGCACCAGATGGTACACTTCCTTGTAGACTCTTGAGTTGGGCCATGGAATCACAGACATTTACATCTCTGCTGTAAACCTCCCAGAGTTGTTTCAATGAGATGGGCGGTGACAAATTTGATATACAGTGGTACCTTGGGATACGAACTTAATCCGTTCCGTGACTCTGGGCATATCCCGAGTTGGTCGTAACCCGATGCAAATTTCCCCATAGGGTTCAATGTAAATCCGGTTAATCCGTTCCGCCCTCCGAATTTGGTCGCACCCCGAAGCAAATTTTCCCATAAGGTTCAATGTAATTACCGTTAATCTGTTCTGGCGTCCACGGACCACGCGTTGGGGGCGGGAAAATGGCCGGGCGCCGCACGGCGGGGCGGGAAAACAACCGCAGACCACATGTCAGGGGCAGAAAAATGGCCGCGGACCACGTGTCAGGGCGGAAAAATGACCGAACCCCGAGGCGGAGTTCGCATATCAAATTTTTGCGGCCAGAGCTGGTTGTAACCTGAAAAGTTCGTTAGTAGAGGTGTTCGTATCCCGAGGTACCACTGTATAAATAAACAAACAAACAAATAAATAAATAAATTTATTGTGTTAAGAGGAAACAGCTGGTTTTGCCTCCCTTGCATTTTTTTCAAAGCTCATCCTTAAGATGTGACAGACTCACTTCGGCAAAGAAACCTGAGTCCAGGTTGAGATATTCATTGGGAGGAACATCTTGGAGGCTGATCTTAAAACCTGTTTCCCATCCTGCCTCTTCAAACATATAACTATTATTAGCTTTTTAAAAATAAATAATACAGATGTTTTTTTCTCACGAATGTAGCATGTCAGCGTTCTATTTGGCCTTGAGATGTGCAAATGTCTTGACAGGGGTTCAAGCGCGGGATAATTGATCGTATAACAAGCCTCTAGATGGTTTCTGCTGTTGCTTGCTTTCTTCAGAAAGCACAAAATAAAAATTAAAAAGACGGTATTAAATATTTATTGTTCCAGGACCAAAGGCTGTTTCATCATGGCTGCGTTTCTTTTAAAGAGGAAAAAAAAGTCTTCAGCAGACTTTACCTCAATTAGATCTGACATTTCAGGTCTGCTTACATAGGAAAGTGAACTGAAGAAACTCTCTGATTAGATTCAAACCCTAACAGCATTTCCATTTTGGTGCACTGGAGCTTCCCTTTGGGGTTGTGCTCCACATTTTCCAAGTGTGCAGCTGGGAGTTGAGATGAAATTACATTTCACTGTGCATTTACGGGACAGAGCGACTGTTTTTATCTTGGACGGGGCAGGAGGAGATCAGAACATTATTGAAATGAAAACAAAGGCATTTGTGCTCATCATCAGGAGCACCGTCCAGCTGGCAGGGTGTACCCTGGGATTCCATAAGTCCCTGCTTTTGATCCTTTAAAAGTTACTAGAACAAACATCTACAAATCAAAGAGCTCTCGTATAAAGAGGACGAGATGAAGGACAAAAGAAGAAAGTAAAGACAATTAATTGATAGGAGGGAAAAAATGCAAAACAAATGCTGAGCCTTCTGCCCCATTCCCCCACCCTGAATCTAACAAAAGGCTGTTTACTTGGAGACATTAA